>NC_024318.1:14451440-14471303 GCF_000523025.1 Cynoglossus semilaevis | reverse complement strand
AACCACCACAGCAGGTACCCAAAGCCTATTCAACCAATTACACAGTGCCCATGGAACTGATGAAGAGGGATAGGAACTCACTGCCATTATCACCCATGCAAAATCCCCACCTCGGTCCTCCAATGATACGTAAGGGTGTAGGACCTGCAGCAGACAATGTCCTCATCCCTGTGGGTGGGCCGGTTCCTGGCCATGGTTCACTGGCTGCCAATCAGAAGCTAAGTCGACGCACAGGTCCGCCAGTCATTGTTTCAACTATGGCATCTCCAGATACAAGTAAATCTTTACTTTTTTTTACCCTTTTATTCCAACTCTTTTGAACTCTGATTTTTTAATATATTACTTGGGTTTAATACATAATTGGCAGGTGAGAGCTAAGATTTTTTGCATTGTTCTTTTAAATCATTTATTTCAAATCAAAATATGGTGCCTCGGAATGAAAGATTTTACTTACAGTCTGATCACTGTTAGATTACTCAGAGGACAATTTAAATCCTTCTTTTGTGGGCTGTCATTTGTTTCCTGTGATATTGAAAACGGATCAAAACACACAATATGTCTTTCCTTCTTATCTTTTCTTTCTGCTTTTGCATCTACGAGCCAGATGTGACAAAATCTCCATGTAGTTCAACACATACTGATAGTAACGTTGTATGCGTTAATGGCACACGTATTCATACAGAACCGTTCGTTCTAAACATGTGGCGCAATTACAAACCCATACCTCACATATTCTCCTCACACACACTATGTTTTCAAAGGGTACAATTATGACTGGAAACAATCACTGCTCACTGGAGTCATTCAGTTACTTTCAGCGATTTTACATTAATTAGCAGTTAGCGCAGATGAGCCTTCTGCGGTGAATGAAAGAGATCTCATTTAGGTTTTCTGTTTGGGGACACTGCAGTTTTCCACTAAACTACAGTAGTGGTGGAAAGAGGAGATTGAATGGGGCGAAGAAAATGTCTTGCCTTGTTAAGTTGAAATCGGCAATCTGGTAGGTAACGCATCAAACTCAGATAACTCATCTGAATGTGAGTATGCCTGAAACCATAAATATAGTGTATATAGTAGTGATACAGTGTATATGGTATAGATGACAGCCAGACATTTCATTGATTATATTTGCTATCAGCACACCTACAAAAGACAGTGAGTAGCAGCAACATTAAGCAGATCAAACTGAGCTACGGCGTCGATAACGGTCAGCGTGTGATTGTTTCCTTTTTTTTTTTTTTTTTTACACAGATTGCAATGAAAGGAGATAGAGGAGGGTGTTTAATCCTTCAGATCCTCCATTTCCACTGCTGTATTAATCCTCAAGTAGTGTGGCCGACATTAACTGCGCATATCTAGCAGGAGAAATTCACATTAATAGATACAGTATTTTACTCCGTTATTTACTATCACTTCCAAGGAACACTGGAACCCGGTTTTAAGACTTGTTCATATGAGCTGCAGTTAACAAGGAGATGAGAGTAGTCTCAGACATTAGTGTTCATCACATTGTTAGTACACAGTCAGTCAGCGCAGCAGCCCTCATTTGCATCTGGTCCACATTTGTTGCTTTTGTTGTTTCATCTGTTAATGGACGCAGCCACAAAGCTACTCTGAAAGCAAAGTCCTAAATTGAATGTTGCTAGGCAACGGGCTTTGGTAGTAATAGTAGTCGGATCTGCTTTGTTTGCCTAGTTTCAGAAAACACAGTAAATATATACAGTACATATATACATTATATATAAAATAACAGCATTAATGCTTTACGACACTAACTGTCACTTAGATAAACCCTCTTTTGTTGAGTGTTTTGTGTAACTCGGAGTCCTGTCCAGAGATGGCGTGATGATGATGGAAGGTCACGACATATTGGATGTGGAGATGGCAGATTATGTATTAACGTGGGTGCAGGTCAAAGCTACAGGGACTTGTTATGCTGAGCGAGGGATTAAAAGGAGGGGTGAGGTGGGTGCACATTTGGTTACAAGTACTTGACGATCACCGGCTGCAGGATGGGGGAGGGGAAACAGGGCATTGGCAGCTGTCAGTCAGGAGCGAGCGCGATGTGGCGTTTCAACTTTAACAGGGTCAGACTTTGACCTTGATTGCATCTCACAATAAAGAAGGTTTAACTGGATATCAGTGAATCTGAAGTACTAATGTAATCATCATATTGTCCTGTCATTGGCACGTTGTTAACAGCCATGAAGTATTTCTTTTATTTGGTAAATAAAACTTTGAAACAGGACCTAATAACGTAATGCTGGGGCACTTTTGAATGACTATTCTTCTTCTCAGGTTTCAAGTGCTTTCATTAATATTGAACTAGAATTGCATGAATTTAAAAACTCAAAAACATTTTCTTGGATAATAAAAGTTAATGATTTTGTTTCACTTCATCAAAATACTACAGGATTCATTTGTACCATCTATTTGCCTTCTTCCCCTGAGTGTAGTACGATGCTTCTGTGTATTTATTAGGAGAGCAGATTAGTTACCTTGAGTTACCCATGATTGGGCGTGCTTTGGTTGTGAGTGGAAACTAAATAGCTTTTGTTTTTAGAAAAGAACAAACTTCATTTTTTTATAGGAAATAAAGAATGATTTATCTGACTCTCATAAATGCAGGATCAAATGACTACAAGACTAGGTATGTGGGTGAAAACAACACAGGCCGTAGTCACTTCCTTCTTTTCAGTGATTTCCTGAACAAATAGAGTCTGCTGTGGGACTTTCTCTCAACGCTGCAGGATTGCATCAAGCGGAATCTCTTTTTTTTGTTTTCAATTCTGCTTCTTTTCTTTTCTTGGTCAGTCTTAATCCTCCCTCTGTCTTTGAAGCATGGCGCCTTTGTAGTGAGTGATATAGTGATGCGCTCTGATCACAGCTCACGGAGAGTTGGGGGGCGAAAAACCGAGGGGTAATGGGAGAAATATGTTCCTAAATAAACATCATATGCCGTGCTCAGCAGATTCATCTGCGGATGTGGTTGTGGATGACGGAGCGCATCGGCAGGAAAATGAGGGCAGTGAAGATCGGCAGCTTGATCCCAGCAAGAGACAGTAGAGGGGGAGATTAAGCTAGGATGCCAAAGTAGTGGACTTAAACAGAGGGCTGCTGTAGATGAGATAGCAAAAAAAAATAAAAAAAATAAAATGCTTTAACAGCAGCGAGGCTTCAGAATGAGTGGAGGAGTGCAGAAGGGAGATTATCCAAATTGAAACACTGTTATGCCATCTTGGTGCAAGCGTAGGAGGGGACAGAGAGTACAGGGAGGATGACTTAAAATACTCTGCCCTTAAAGGCATTTATACCAGCGCAGTAAGAATAGGTTTTAATTACATGGTCGTGTTGTACTGAAATGCCGTCAAGAATCATTTTTATAATTAATATTTCTTACAACACATTAAAGAAAACTGAAAGTCGGTAAAGCAAAGTTGAGGTGTAAGAAAATAGAAAGCCATATATAAAAATATAAATAAAAAAACAAAACCTAAATGTATGGTATGTTGCACCCTACTCTAAACTGTTAAATTATAAAAACATGTCAACGTGAATGACATGAGTGGACTATCTCTAAGAATCTGGTGGTACGATACAATAGATTTCCCACATTTAACTGCATATAATAGACAGGACAATGAACTGACCAGTCAACTAATTAAATCATTATTTAATTAATCAACTCCAGAATAATGTTAGTCACAGCCCTAAATTTAGAAAATGGTTGGGCGATAATTAAGTACGTAATTGGGTAACAGCTTTAGATCTAGGGAATTGACTCTCTCTCTCTCTCTCTGTGTGTGTGTGTGTGTGTGTGTGTGTGCGCATGTATTGTTAGAGGTGCACTCCCATTTCATTATCACCAAAGGAAGATGTACCTTTCCTAGCAGCGTGTCATGTTTATTTTTGAATGAACAACACGCTTATGTCACAATAATTTCTTTTTAGTGAGAATTTTTGATTAAATAAGAAATAATTAAATAGTCTAGTTGTCTGAAAACAGTGGTGTCTTATTACCTTAACCAAACTATAGATTTTGTTAACTCCCAATTAGAGTCAAGTAAGTGATCTCACATGATGAGCAAGGTTTAACTCCCATCCCAGTGAAGCAATAGCCCCCGTCCCCCCACACCTCTCTTCAAAAAACAGCAAAACAACAACAAAAAAACCCCTTCAACATCTGTTGTCCACCTGCTGCTGTCAGGTTTGTCTTCATCCTCCACCAGTTTTGTACCTGTCTCTCTTCTATTACCGTTTTACCCCCAGCATCTCATTCATGCTGTAATCACTTGGCAGCAGCTAACAACATACTGTAGGTCAGATGAAACAGAAGGGACGGTGGATTTTACAGGTCAACTCTGCCTCCCGTACTCTCTAGCCATAAATGAGACTTTTTTTTTTACTCCCAGGTTCGATTTGTGTGATCTGGTCAAGTCACTACTCTACTGTTGAGCTCCACATCTGGAAATCTCCTCTGACGTCTTCCTCTTCTCCTCCTTCAGCATTTGTCTGTTAGCAGAGACACCCATCCATCATAGCAGGTCTCACTACTGTCTTATAAATGGTTCCTTTCCACTCTGCTGCTATTCTTCTGTCACAAATCAACCTTGAAACTCAACTCCCTCCCTTCCACCCTGCCTGCATCCTTCTCTTCACATCTACACCCATGTTCACTGTCCATTACTCAGCGGTGGTTGACCTTTGGTATTTAATCTTGTCCACATTTACTACATCTGCTCCTCGTGGCTTTATCTTTTGACAGGGTTCACCTGATTTGTGATTTGTTGATGACTTTGCATCAACAAATCACCATAATCTAATCTCACACCAAACTGACAGTGGATCTGCATGCACAACCTTTTCATCTGGTTCAGCATCTGTAAAAAGCACCTGTTATTGACGTTATGATGACAGAAATCTGGAACTTGTCCTTTAAAAAGGAGTCTTCAAAAAAAGAGGCTGTGTGTCATTTTAAAAGGACAGAGATGAAGGGGCAGAGGGAGGAGAGCAAAAGAAAATATAGAAGGAAATATGCAGAGGGCTTTGTCATAGAGAATAAAGGAGGAAGTCCTGCTTTAGCCAGGAGATCTGAGCTTCATGAAGAATCTTTTTTTCTCTCCTCATTTTCATCTTTTTATTTCCCTTCAATCCTTTTCTTTCTGAATAACCATATTCTGCCTGAAGACTTTTCAATTTAATCCCACCCCTCTTCCTCCTTCCCTCTCTCTCTCTCTCTCTCACTCACTCGCTCACTCACACTGTGGGTCCGTAACTTGCAACAAAAGACTAATGGAGTGAGCCTGACGTCTAAATGCATAGAACAAACCTGCCGTGAGGGAGAGATGAAGTGGGGAGGAGGAGGAGAGAAACGAGTTGTTTGACTGGAGAGGCAGAACAGCAGGAGCACGAGAGGAGCGCTGACTCCCAACTGAAGACATTCGGAGACATAGATTTATATTTATTTATGCAGAGTTATGTGATTTTTTTCCTTTTTGGGATTTGAATGAGTTAAAGGCACCACTTTGACTGCTCGGGCGTGTGACGATCACAGCCCTCGCTGCTACATTCCTCCCCTCAGCCTCTGCGCTCTTGTGCGAAAAAAAAAATCATTTTCCTCCCTTTCTCTCTCGCTCTCTCTCTCGAGAGAGAGAGTAACAGTCGCAGGAGGAGAAATGGATCTTCTGGGGGTGAGGTGACGAAGGAGGACAGACTTGGATACAAGCCCTCGGAGTGAAAATCAAGGAAGACGGGTGGAGGGGGGGGCAGAAGGAGACAGGGAGGGTGAGAGCTCGGAAGAGACCGGAGAGGAGGAGGCAGAGAGGAAACAAGAGGATAACCCCAGGACACGTTGTGTGAGAGTCCCCCGACTCCCACTTTTCCTTTTTTGTCTCTCCCTCACTGCTACATTTCCTGTGCCATGTGTAGCCCTTAAATTGAAGAATGTGGCGACAACAATTCCCAGGCAAGGAGCATGTTTCATGTTGTTCTAGACATCCTGTATGAATGTGTGTGTGTGTGTGTGTGTGTTTGTGCAGCCAGTCTGGGTGTGTGTGTGTGTGCTGGTACTAATTGTGAGTAATAATAAAGAGCTGCTGCCGTGACTGCAGCTCTTGTGTGTGTGTGTGTGTGTGTGTGTGTGTGCGTGGGCCTGTGTGCATGCCTACATAAATACATATGTTCCTGGGTGCTTAAGTATGTGTGTGTACATAGCGGCAAGAGTTGGGGGGTGGGCAGGGTTGAAGGGTAATGAGCCTCTTATGTTTTTGCAGTGAAGTGTGTGACAAAGACGGCATGTGTGTGTGTGTGTGTGGGGGGGGGGCATCATTTTGTTTTCATTGCAGTTACTACATTATTTAGATTTATCGGGCCAATGTCTATTTGATGTCAGTAACAATAGACAGCAGTCCTGTTTGGATTTCTCCTCATCATAACATAAGCTGTCACCGGCCCAACTCCTCAATGTTTCTCCTCTTAAGTTTAATCACCAAAGAAAAAAAGGTCCGAGCCGTTCTCTAACGAGTTCAGTGTAGTCATGGATTGTATTTCATTAGGACCTCATGTTTTCCCAAAGAACACTGGTTTTTGGGAAAACATAAGAAATGTATCAAATGAGACCTAAGGCTGTTGGTCAGAAAGAAAAACAGAGTATTGTTTAAGGATTTACACTGGAGAGTTGGTTTTTTTTTTGTGTTGTAGTGAAGGTGTTAAAACACGTATTCATGATGTGAAACTATAAACTTGATACATACAGTTTACTTATGACGCCCAGACTTGACCACATTTGTAAGCAGAGGTTGGTTGGTTGTCACCCTCCTTTGCTCAGATGCATCAGCAGCGGTTACACCACGACCGTGTTGATATACGGTACACGTCTGTGAACACAGGGGTTTGGCTTCAGACCACACGTTTGTTTTTACAGAAAAAGAAATTGACAATGCCTTGCGTTAGCGTGGGAACATAACGTTTAGGAGGCGGACTTGCAACATCACAAGGACGCCTTGTTGCCTGTGAACCGCGTGATGATGTGCGTTGCGTCTTCATGTAGACCTGAACCCTCTCAGTTGTGCGATCGCGCCAAGAAAAGCTGGAGTGATGTCTGCTGTTCATTTGCACTGACAGATGCTTTTGTCTCGGGACCAAGTTTTTTTAAGCCCCACTTGCGAAGAACAAAAGACAACTTAAAAAAAAAATAGGGATAGATATCCTTTGTCTCTCTTACACACTGCCTGGTCACCAGTGGCATCTTTACATTTTCAGATGCAGTTTTTTTTTCTTGCCTTCTTTTTATGCTGTCCATCACCTCCCGTCCAAATTTGGCTGGGTGTTTGGGTGGTGATAGGTTTGAAAGAGCGCAGGCAGGAGCCAGACAAACAAGGTCTTTGTATGTCCACATATTGGACGAAGACACAGACCGAGGTAGTGGTGGTGCAGCTTGGTGCCCGTAGGGTGCAGGGTGGGGGCTAGAGAAGGTGAGTCTGATGCTAAACTAGCGTAACTGCTCTTCACGTGGTGTTCTTTTTGTCCGCAAATTTAAACTGTTGTCTTATGTGACATCAAAAACCAGCCATGATAACTTAGTCAGTGTTGTGAGGGGCCTTTCCGTTGTCTTCTGTTTTTGTTCCATAAACTTGAACCTTCTATTCTTTTTTTATTGCTTCACCCATTGAAGGGCTGTCGGGTTATCAGCTTAGCCAACCTCCTCCTGGACACAGCTAACATAAAAGCCCTCGGCTTGGGAGTTGCTAGGTAACAAGAACCAGCTGTTGGTCCTTAGCCCATTGAATGCCTTTTTGGCTGGGAGTCAAGTGTCGAGTAGTTTCCTCTGAAGGTCTGCTGTGAACTTACTGACCGCCACTGTGGCCCTGAAATTATCATGCCACAGAAAGTCTTCCTCACTTCCTTGTGTGTTTGTTTTTTGTTTTTTTTTTCAATTTTATTGTTCCAATGATGTGGGAAATTGTGTCGGGGCAGCCTTGGCATATACGGTATTAAACCAGTTCAATTCATCTGGGGCATTAATGAGCCTTTACACACACAACAATGATGTGACGAAGAACGCAGGAGGAGAGTGAAAAGAACGAGTCGGTTCTTTCCATGATGGCTAGAAAAGGCTACGTGACAATTACATTGGGTTTTGTTATTCTGTAAAGTGTGTCGGTACTATAAAGTCAGGGTATTTTAAATACACATTAGAGTACAGGTTGAAATTGAAATAGATAGATAGATAAATAGAAACGTTATTATTCCCTCAGGAGTTCCCTTCAGGAAATGAAGAATGTCTAAACTTGACATCAACTTTGGTACAACATCCAGTTTCAATGTGAAGCTCATTCTGCAGGCGACTCCGGGTCACAGATGTCATAATTAGATTTAGAATTATAACTACAAAAGTCTTCAGAATGTCGTGCAAACGCTAAGTAAAAGGCACTTTGTTGACCTCGTCTGTGTGAATGCCAAAATGAGAAATAAAAGACAAACATTGTGAAAGACTACGGTGCACATTTCAAGGAAAAACCTGAGTGGGCGTAATACATTGCAAATCAAGTCATCTTTGCAAACCGGCCCAGGATCTGTCAGCGCTTAGCATATAACAATGACTGAGTTTGTGCAATGTTTGTAGATTCTAATGAAATTGCAGGTTTCAATTTTTTTATTTTTTATTTTTTTTATTGACTGTTTGATCCCTCTCCCAACGAGCGTCCACCACTGGTGTTCCAAAAACCATCCCCTCCAAATGAGAGAATAAGACAATACATCCTATTCACCCAACAGAAACACGTTTTTTAGGGCAATATTAAGAAAAGATCACATGTATTTCTGTTGTCAGAATCCAAAAGGGCTTTTAGTGTGGAACATCTGCAATCCATTTGTGGTTGAGAGAACGTTCTTGCCAGCTCTGCCAAAAGTTTTCATACTCCCCGAAGAATCATCCAGTTTGTGATTAGCATTGGCGAAAGGATGATATCAACCTCAGTGCATTCGAATTTCCCTGGAGGGAATGTAACAATACACGACCTCCACGCAGCGAGCAAGTTAGCTGCTGTCACATTGAACACGGTTAAACATTTAGTTAGTCAGGCTGTTGGCTTTGTTTCTTTATGACTTTCTGGCCTTTACACAATGCTGACTGTTGTCCTCTGATGGGTACTGTGGGTGTAATAAAAGCAAATTGGCACTGGCAACATTATCTCGCTCTCTAAATGTAAACCATCTTAAGAAGTGGTGATTCTACTACTTATAGTGGTTAATGTGACTGCACATAAGTCTGATTTGTATTGTTTTATTGTCCTGCTCTGTTTTTGTCCAGTATGGAATTAGACAGTGTCTTACCTTTGTCCAGGTTCTGGTTGGTTGTGTGGGGCAGCTGGTGTGCTGTTGCCAAATTCACATAAAAGAGAGAGCGAGAGTCAATGTGAGAGAGGGTAGAAAAGTAAAGCTAAAGAAAGGAAAAAAAACAATGACCTGTAGCCACAAACAAAGAAAGAAGCAGTATTAAGTCCATTTTTGTTTTGACCATTAATGTTTGTGTTAATTATACTGGGTGTCTCACGTTTGCCATCACTTCCTAAAACTGCATGTTCCTAGAGGTTTCCAACTTCCAGGCTTCTAAAATACTCATTATTTTCCACCCAAGATAAATTCTAAATGGTATTTTTAAATTTTTTCTAAGCTGCTTTGCCACTAAATAAACGTGCTGCCTCTGCTGTCTGAGAATGAAGACAACCCCAGAGGCAGTGATATATTTTAATTAGAATCGAATTATTTCACGGTTTCTGCGAAACTAGACGAGCTGAAACCCAAATTGATTGAAAAATAATCAATTCATCTTCTGAAGCATCGCTCACATTGTCTGGCCTGTTACATTAAATGAAATAAATCTGCCGCTCACTCATCAATCACGTTCCGCCAACAGACAGGACATTAAACGTCCACTGTTATGTTACTGCTCACATTTGACAGTTGACAGTTATTACAGCCGTTTGCAGCCAGAGCTGAATCCCAGTGTCTGTAATTTAGCAGAGTCAGATCTGTCGTTTAGTTTATGATCTGCAGTGACAAAACAGACCGAAGAGAGACACTGTGTTATTTATGTTTATCATGTGTTTAAAGTACTGCAGAGCAGAGAGCAAATTATTGTACTAACAGAATAATGTTGTCTGATACTGGGTACCTTCCCAGTTTGTGTGGTTGGTTTTTTGGCACATTTATTCTAATTTCAACTTTAAGAAAAATTGATAATTTAATAATTATTTTATGGAGTCAGATGATGAAAATGAAAGCAGATCTTTCTGATTTTACAAACTTTATTAGGATATCATTATGCTTACGGCAACTCTTGCACCGCCTGCTCCTTTAAATAATGCTAAGTCATGGTGCATCTAAACATATGATTCTTTCAGCTGGGTTACTAAACAACCCTTTCATGTCAGTTTAATCTCTGACAAACGGCACCTCCTCCTCCGGTGTTGCAGCACTGGTGACAGTAATAACATTGACTGGACAGGTTGGATTTTTCCTGACCTGCGCTGTCAAGAGAAAAAGTCTTCCTTTATCTGAGCTTCCGTCAGAAGACACAGAATGTTCAGGCCTTTCTCCAAGAATCCGGGTCTTCAGACCCCTCATTAACAGCCTTGTTAAGCAGTAATTGGCCACAGATTCATCCTGAGCTGGATGCAGTGTCATGTTCTGCCTTGTTAGACTGCAGAAAAGCCATTAGCCACCAGGAAATAATTCATCAACAGTTATTTGACCTACTTTGTGCAAGTGACACTGCCTTTTTTCCACCAGCTGCGTTTCCTTCTCTCATACATGGAGAATAGAAACCAACTGTTGTTTCTCTGTGTGTGTGTTCGTGTGTTCGTGTGGATAAGGTTTTCTGGGCTGTGTGTGTGTTCGTGTGGATAAGGTTTTCTGGACGTGTGACGGTAGAAGATAATGGTCATGGGATTCTCACTAATTCTGTGGATGTTTAGGCAGAGAGTGAAAGTGTGTTTGCCAAAAGTCTTTAGTGTGTTCAGTGTCATCTGTTCACACTCACTGTGCAGACGCACAAAACACACGTGCACTAACACTTACTCCCACTCACACTGAAATACACTGTTCCTGTTCTGACATCATGCATCGATTTGTCTAAATACAACAGGGAACCTGAGGACACCAACGTAAGGAGGACATGTATGTGTAACGTTCCTTTGGCAGAAAATAATTTAAACTGTACTTTACTGACTGTACATTCATGGGAAATTAATTTTTAATGGCCTAAATATGAGCTCTTGTAATGACTTTTATGACAAGACTAAAAATAACAAACTATTAGATAGTTACCATAATTAACCGACTTAACCTTGAGGTAAACAGACCACGGTGTCCGACACGTAAGCAGGTCATGGGGACCAGCGAGGACACCTCAACAAATAATGCATAGTATGAGCTGCACTGCAGTTTCAGCTGCATTTGGGTTTTTGGAAAAATGAGAACATAAGCTGTGGCTTTAATTCCATGAAATAATCGAAAGTATTTTTCAGTGTCACATTATTTTTTCCAGACTGTGTGTTTGTTTAAGTCTCCATGTCACGTTCTAATTTGCTTAATAATTTTGCTCACTTCAAATCAGCATAAACATTTACAGTATTTACATCTATTTTGTTAAAACACACACATTGGGATTTCACCTTTTTTTCTCCAGTCCGACTCCGTTGTTCCTGAAAACTGGAGCAGTTAGAGAAAGGCAGACAGAGGAAGCCTGGGACTTCTCCCCAGCAGCGCAGATGCCACTAAATAAAATATTTTATAATCCTGCCCAAATCCTCTAATCACCATGACAACAGGCAGCAGGGAGCCTGAGTGTGGTGTAGTGTGGGCTACACCTCTTCTTTTTCTTTCCATTTATTTTAAATGAAATTTAGGTCAGTAACCCCATCAAAATATTTTAATATAACATAAATTAAAAAAAATTAAAATGAGCTTTGAATTGGCAAATTAAAAAAAAGAAATCTCCTGTGAACATTTAGTATACTATAGTCTACAGCAGGATTTAAAGATCTTTTTTGATTAAAAAATTTTGATTAATTAAATTGTTTAATTCTTTTATTTTCTAGTAAAATGTCAGGCGTCCTTATCACACGTCATTATAGTTTAGCAAAAAGCTAAAAATAGTTTCTTAAAGCAACATAAATATGCTGAAATAGGTCACTCCATGGTTACATTAGTGTGAGATCACCAGGTGTACTGAGCAAACTCATCTAATAAATGGATCAGTTGGTCTGGTTGGTCTAATTGGCTCGACTCTTTGCCCGGTGCGTCTTTGTGTATACTTAATATTGTCCATGTTTATCTACGTTAAAAACAATGAAGCCTGTAAATAGCATTGAGTTGAATTCTCTGCAGATTTCCCCGCCTGCTGTAAATGAACATACAGTATGTAAAAGGTGAAGGTAAATTGCACACACACACGCTGAAGCACAGACCCAGGGGCTTACATTCATGACCTGTCAGCTACTATACCATATAGAATAATGGAGGTGATGACCTCATCGCTTGTAAGGACACGTTGCTTGGTAACTGTGTCTATAACTGTGAAACAGAGGGGTGGTCATATCGCGTGTATTTGTGTGTGTGTGTGTGTGTGTGTGTCCTATGTTGCCTATCACATGGGCAGCACACACAGCCCCAGCCTGTGTCAACACTCCCTGCTCTGGGAGGCGTTTTCTACATTACACTGATCCCAGTGCAGCCGCTGTGAAGGTGCGGGCCACACGTTAATAATTAACTCCTTGACTTTTGTCTCTCTGCAGGTATCCGGCCACAGATTATGAATGGGCCTATGCACCCGCGCCCCCTGGTGGCGCTGCTGGACGGGCGCGACTGCACTGTGGAAATGCCCATTCTCAAAGATCTGGCCACTGTGGCGTTCTGTGACGCCCAGTCCACGCAGGAGATTCATGAAAAGGTACGTGGAGGACGGCAGAGGTTCACAGAGTCCCTGTTCAAACGACAACTTCATACTGTGGCTCTGTGGTGCATCATGGATCCACTGTTGACATGGAAACATACAGAACTATGTCACTGGTTCACTGGATATTGATCATATATGTTTGTCTCTACATGAGACTGGTGAACTGTCCAGGACAGTACAGTACACTCTAAATGTCAAAGCTTGTGTTAATGGTGTTATAAAATCTATCCAGTGCTTTTTATTTTGTTGTCAGTTTAATAGTCTTGTTTTAAGCACTTTGTAGCTTAATAGAGGTGATAAAATGGAAAAAACTATTAACTCAGTTAAAACAGGGCACCCGGGGGTGGCTCTGTTTAACAAGCTCATCACCACGCTGGACGATATCTTTGAATTTATTAGTAATAATAAAGCGGTAAGTGAGGTGGAATTCATTCTGATGCTAAGGTTTTAATTACTAGGACCAACAGATCTAATCATAAAAGTGGATTTAAGAGAGCCGTAACGTTGAGGAAAGTAATGCATTTTTAATTAGGCTTAAATGTGACATCATATAAAACACTGTGTAAAAGCCAATTAAGTCCAAAAATCTGTCGAGACCACTTTCTTGTAATAACATACGACTCTCTTTCTCACTAGCACATCCGGCGTAACGTTTATGCTACTGACCTGATCCACTCTCCCAGTTCAGCTGTAACAGATTAATCACTGCTGCTGCTAATGTGCTGCTTTGATGAATAACGACACCATCGCTCAGAGCAGTAAAGTACCGCTGTGCTCAGGATCTCTGGTGCAGACCGGTGGTTCCCAAACTTTTACACCGCATACCTCCTCTGAAAATAGTTTCTTTGTTTTTTTTTAATAATTAAATTATTCGCAAAAATGTAGCATTGCAGATAGTGCTGTAATTAAATAGAAAAACACAGACACTGTAACTACTTCTAGACCAACATTATCAAGAGATAACTATGAGGAACACAGCTATAAAAACTCTATTAAGGAATTTCAAAAGGCAAATTGTGATTTTCTTCAGGGCCTCGAACCCCCCACTGTTTCCTGACCCTGGTCCTTAATGATATGTATTTGGAGGTAAATACGGCAGAATTCCTTTTCCATCCGTGGGTATTACTTCTCTATTTTAGTGCTGTGGTGGTACCAGTTCACATATATGCACACACACACACGCACATACCAGAGTAATCTGTCCAGTAAGATTATCTTTTAGTGAATGCATAACAACACACAGAGGACCCTTCTGGAAGTGTAGCTGTTGGCAGAGGTCCCACAGCTATAACTGCACAGCAGAGGGTGCAGGTGGGGCACTCCACACACACACACACACACACACACACACACACACACCGTAGTAGGCTTGCTAAAAGTCTCATTAGTGCAGTTTAGAGTTCTGTTCCCACACATGTGTGAACAGACAAAAACACCAGGCGTGTTAACGACGGGCCTGGTGTTTTTGTGCGTTCACCACAGTAGAGTGGCCAGATGCCTCCTCTCTTTACGCCTCCTGTCACTGACAGAATAAGAGGACAGTTTAAAAGGTAAGAACCACTCATGGTCTATTAACTACTGTGACACCGAGACGACCTTGAAAATGTCTATGTTCACCTAGAGTCCTTAATACTGCGGCCCGCCAAGCCATTTTGTGTGGCCCGCCTCACCTAGGTTAAGGTTTCTTAACCTATGAAATTAAATGTTTTTTTATTACTCAGCATTACTATGATTATCTTTAAATAATAAAAAAGTAAATGGATATGACTGGATTTTTTTTTTTAAATGAAGTAAATTAGTAAAAATTACCAAATGACCTATGGACTAGTACTGGTCCGCAGACCGGGGGTTGGCATCCCCTGATGTATACAGTCTTCCATTTACAACCGGCCCTTCAAGGGGAACTGTATTGCTGATGTGGCCCCCTGGTGGAAATGAGTTTGACAGCCTTGCAGTCAACACCCGTGTGTAGAGTTAGCACAGGCCATTGTTATCGTGGCTAGCCCATGTGCTTTCTTAGGAATGTTCATGATTCCTGGCTGTTGGTATTAACCACCCTGTGCTTTTAAAGTACTGTGTACTTACATATGTATACCGTGCCAGTATAAGCTGCAGGGGAATACTTTGACTAATTACCACAAAGCAGAATCCATGGAGTCATTTTTTCCACTTCATCTAAACTAACCCTGCGCTTATTTTGCTGTTGTTTAAAAGTCTGTCGTGATTCTGTGTGATTTTCCAGCGTCGCCTCCAGCCAGCTTCTCTAACTCACAGAATAAGATTCACACCAGCCCCCCTCCCAGCCCCTCTGCTCCAGCATCCACACTAACGCCGATGGCTGTGCTAATCTGGTTCAGTTACGTTGGTTCACTTTAGGAGGCTGTCAATGTAAACCTTTTATTGATTTTTTTTCTAACAGCTGCAGTCTGCAGAAAGCCACTCGCCGATGCTTTCAGAGTTCCTCAGCAGCTGTCGGTTTACTTTATGCCGCTGCTGACATCCACTCCAAACGTGTTTGCATGCTGTCTGAGCGGACGGGCTGTGACAAAAACAAGCTTTGGCAAGAACCGGCGATAAACAGACAGCCACTCATATTTCACAGCTTACATAAACAGTTCATTTGCATTTAGATGAAGAATAGCTGCGAACTAAAGTTGGTGGAAAATGGAAGGAAAAGAACACGCTCTCGGTCACGTTGGCAGCAGACACTGACTGAAACACGCAGTGCTGTGGAAGAATGATCTGGTAATGTGGGTGTCGTTTGTTTTTCTCGTGTCCTTCAAGGTGCTGAATGAGGCTGTAGGAGCCATGATGTACCACACCATCACCCTGACCAGAGAAGACCTGGAGAAGTTCAAGGCGCTGCGCATCATCATTCGCATCGGCAGCGGCTACGACAACATTGACATCAAGGCGGCCGGGGAGCTCGGTGAGTCTGACGTTACATTTACAAACGAAAGACTTGGTTCATGAACAGGAAGGGGAGAATCAACAACCAGAGAGTGAAGTATTCATCTCTGGGTTTGGACCAAACTGTGCTGGAAGTATGGCTGGAACATTAACAACACATGTTGTCACAAATACAACACAGCGTAAACAGAATGTGTAATGAAACCGTCGGCCTGTGTGGAGCCGGTGATGCAACGGATGTGAAATTCCTGCTCAGATTCCCTTCTGACTCAAAGTCTTTGATAGTTGTTGTTGTTTGACATGTTGTAGAGTTGTAGTCGGATGACTGATAGAAAAAAAAAAGATGTTGTCTTTCCTGTGGATTATTGAAGTATTGACGTTTACTGTGCTAGTTGTTGTAATGTTTTCCAACCTAACCTCAAAGTTTAGATGTGGAAATAGTATGGAAAGTTATATTTTCACCTGAATTAATCTTGAATTAGATTACATTACACTAGATTAGATTAAACCTTATTGATCTCACACTGGGAAAGTTGTTGTTGTTGCAGCAACAGAGGTGAAGGATTACAGTATACAATTATTGTTGTTGTTTATTCCAGGTATCGCAGTGTGTAATATTCCCTCAGCGGCTGTAGAAGAAACTGCCGACTCAACACTTTGTCACATCCTCAACCTGTATCGACGAAACACCTGGCTGTACCAGGCTCTCCGGGAGGGCACCAGGGTCCAGAGCGTGGAGCAGATCCGCGAGGTGGCGTCAGGGGCGGCGAGGATCCGAGGAGAGACGCTCGGCCTGATAGGCTTCGGTAAGAGTTTGTTTGGATACTGTGATGTGATGTGATATGCTATACTATGCTATGTCGAGCTGCGCTAGGCTATACTGTTAATGCGTTTTCCACTATAGTAGACATGCTAAGCTAATTATATCCATTAGCATATTATACTATATTGTGCTGTACCATGCTAGTGTATACTGTATACACATCTATATATGTGTGTGTACAGTTTGCATATGTATATGTAGTAATATGAAGTAGTATCTAAACGTCTTCCTCTGCCACTCCTGCCCTCCTCAGGTCGCTCGGGCCAGGCAGTAGCGATACGGGCCAAGGCGTTTGGCTTCAACGTGATCTTCTACGACCCCTACCTCCAGGACGGCTTGGAGCGCTCGCTGGGCGTTCAGCGCGTCTACACACTCCAGGACCTGCTCTACCAGAGCGACTGTGTCTCCCTGCACTGCAGTCTGAACGAACACAACCACCACCTCATCAACGACTTCACCATCAAACAGGTGAGCGGGTGGAGGAGGTGAAGACGAGAGGTGTCCGCCAGATAAGACGGAGGTTAATAGAAGATGGAGGAGATTTATTCGGCTGTTTCACATTAAACACACAGCTGTTGGGGAATTTAAATTAGTGATGAACCTTTAGCCTTAAGTTGATAAACCCTCATATCACATCATCTCTTTCTCATTACTCTCTCAAGCACGCTGCGTGTTCTTTTTACTAATGTTCTCCCAAGGTTAGTAGAACAGCTGTGTACGGCTGCTCACCTGGCCGACCACTGCTTCTCACTGTTGGCAACATTTGATTATTAGCTTTTGTTGTTTGAGTATAAATGAAAGCTAATAACAACAAAAAGAGCCATGACATACACATTAATAATAAATACAAATATCTTCATCTGAATTTAAATGTACTGCAAATGTCAAAGTGAAAAGTCACTGATAACACCAGGTCACTGCTGCCATCTGGAGGACATGAAGTGGAATGCAAGCGTTGTCATTGCATTTAATGCGTGACGTCAGAGTACCTGTCGTTCATTTATTTCATCTTCTGAAGCTCAATCCTTTTCAAGGCCACAGGGGGCGTTAAAACCACCGATCCTAACGGTCATCAGGCCAGGCCGCGGTCATAGCCTGGATAGTTCACTAGGTCAAGACGGGGTCACGCGTAGAGACAAGGGTTAACGATTAACTTAGTCCTGCAGAAACAGCAACCCAATGATCTTGCTGTAAGGCAACAGCGGTAACCACTGTGCCTCAGTACTTCTGTTTCAGTTTCATCTTGAGTTTATCTCTAGCATAGAGTGTTTTTTTTTTTTGTCTAACTGCTACTGTTTCCGCTGGGTGAGTAGATGCGTCAGGGAGCTTTCCTGGTCAACGTGTCCAGGGGCGGGCTGGTGGACGAAAAGGCTTTGACTCAGGCCCTGAAGGAGGGCAGGATACGTGGAGCCGCGCTGGACGTCCACGAGTCGGAGCCGTTCAGGTAACCGTTTCATTCAATTCTTCGTTTCCACGTAAGGTTCACATCACGTGAGTCAGCATCGTCCGGAACTTCTGCTGTGTCTCTTTGTTTGTTTGGTGGACAGTTTTACCCAAGGTCCCCTAAAAGACGCCCCCAACCTGATCTGCACACCTCACACCGCCTGGTACAGTGAGCAGGCGTCGTTAGAGATGAGGGAGGCCGCCGCCACAGAAATTCGCAGAGCCATCACTGGTATGGAAACAGCTTTAACTCATTGCTGCCCCCAGTGGTGGTATTACAGGTGTCACAGCTCACCGATGTTGAACTCTTCCCCAACGCAGGCCGTATCCCTGACAGCCTCCGAAACTGTGTCAACAAAGAGTTCTTTGTCACGTCAGCGCCCTGGGGAGTGATTGAGCAGCAGCATACTCAAGTTCACCCTGAGATGAATGGCGCCGCCTACAGGTAGGAGGTGGACTCTACAGAGCTAAGATGGAAAAAAATCACCTTCCTTTTTTTTAAAAACCTGTAGTAGTCCAGTCTTTACACCTGGTGGCGGGGTGGTCCACATGTTCAAATGTCTACTTTTCCTGAATATTGTATTGGGTCTTAGTTTTTGTGTCATATCTCTGCCTAGAAGCCGGCCCAAATGTAGTTATCCATTGGTTACTGCGTCTGTACATTGTCTCAACCAGATTGAACTGCTTCTCTCACACAGCCGAGTGAACCAAACCATGGTACAGGCCATAGCAACGGGGGGAATGCACGACAAATTATATACATAATTCTCAAGCAGGTAAATGGAAACCAGCAGCGCTGACCCACAGGTCAGAGCAAATGAATATTATCATGAATAAAAACCCCTTCACTCTCACTCCCCACCGTATCTGTTCCCACACCACCCAGCATCTCATCAACTCCCACAGCATCGTAGGTGACCAATGAGAAGGCTGGACCTGGGATGTTCATCCACACTCTCTCCTCTTAGCTCCCTGTAGTTGGACACAGTGTTCACTCCAAGTATTCAAACCAGTGCAGTAATCCTCTTACTTAGTCACATGCTACTCTGTACAAGGAACTTTTTAATGTTGCAGTGCACTTGAAAGGGTATTTTGGGAGTTGCTTGTCACTAAAACCTGACTCTTACAGGATAACTGAAGTAAGAAATACCGTGTGTTTTTTTCTACTGTGTGAGAGTAATAACCCGACACTAGAACTAGAACACTATAACTGTCATATGTGGCCTTCATACTGATGAACTTGGAACCATTTATGTTCTATAGTACAGAGGAGAGAACTGTTTTAAACCTTTATTACTTTAAATATACGTATTAATTTTTAAAAATGTATTACCTTTTAATAAATGTAGTTGAACCTAAGGCACCAAAACACTATTTTTTTTTTCAGTTTTATATTTCAACAGTGATCAGGTGCAGTTGATATCACATATAAAAATGAAAATAAATTTTAAAATCCACTTCCACTCACACCTCCAGATTCCCCCCCGGTGTGGTAGGTGTCGCCCCCAGTGGAATTCCCGGACCTATTGAGGGGCTGGTGCCGGGTGGCGTTCCCATCACCCACACCCTGCCCCCTGGCACCCACCCGTCACAGGCCACATCACCCAATCAACCCTCCAAACACGGCGACCACACCAGAGAGCACATGACGGAGCCGTAGGACCGCCACCCGCCCCGACCCCCCACCCCAGCAGGAGGTGACCGGAGGGCATGCGACAACACAGAAAGA
>NC_024318.1:14446300-14450831 GCF_000523025.1 Cynoglossus semilaevis | reverse complement strand
ACGGCCCCGCGGACCCCCCCCCCGCCCCGACCCCCCACCCCAGCAGGAGTTGACCGTCTGCCAGGCGACAACCCAGAAACCAACCAACCACTACAGCCAAGTTCAGAGGACAGCGGTGGTCCACACAGAGCAGGGACGGAGCGTCTCACTCTCCTCCCCCCTTTGTGTCCACTACTCCATTACCAACATACAGTTACTTTTCTATATACTCTGTTTACTGGAGTATGATCCGGAGAGATTCATCCTGACGTGGGAACACAGTCACATGACAATGTTCAGGATGACAATTCAAATTCTCCCTCCCTGGTAGAAAGAGCTTCAAAGGACCGACAGACTCTTTTTGTCCTCCGTCCTCCACAGTCTTGTCCCATGTTTTACACCTTTTTTGTTCTTTTTTTTTTTTTACTCATGTCTGTTTATCTTATTATTGTGTTTCTGTTCATCCGTGTGTGAAAATGATTGGATTTTCAGTAAGATCAAGGTCTCAGTCTCTGAGGACCAACAGTCCTGGCCCCTGAATGTAGAGACATCATTTTTGGGGCCATAAGATGTGGTCTGTGGTCACTTCCAGGACAAGTCTTTCAGCTTCAAACATTATTCCCAAAAGAAATGAAAAGACAAATTGGTGAAACGATCGTCTCCTCACTCAGATAGTGTTAGTTTTCCTTTTTTTTTTCCGAACTCTGCTGGGCCGAGGAATCTAGAACATTTAGTTTTGGTCACGTCTACTACTAATCACAGACGCAGTTACACTAACATTTCTCGGTGACTCAGGAAAGAAATAACAACAATGAACCACGCTTGAAACAGTATAAAACAAACAACAAACATCTGGGTTTTGTTTTTTGTGTCTCCACCTCTTTATCCATTGTGGTATTTTTTTATATATATAAATATATATATATCAAATGTATGTTTTTGATGTACGAGGTATTCAGTCCTGTTAGATTTGTATTGCCTTGTTCAATGTTCTCATTATTCTAGTCTTATATAAGCAACCACGCCCTCTCTTCCTTATAGTTTGTTCTTTTCTGGGTTGTTTCTGTGCTCTAATGGATTCCAGCTGTGGCTCAGCAGCAGCAGCAGCAGCAGCAGCAGCAGCAGCAGCCACTTCCATCCCTTTGGCTCCACGAATCGGCTGCTAGCAGGTTGTTTGGTTTTATGTGTATTTGTATTTGTTTCTTGTACAAGGTGAACATATATTACACAGTGCAGCTGGAAACAATGAATAAAACGTGCTGTTCTGATTATCGCTGGTCTCCTCGGACCCTTTCCTGTCCCTGGACACGGCTGCCCAAGTACAGTAGCAGAAACGTTCCGGTTCCATCTGCCACTGAACTTTAAACGTGTATAATGTGAATGTTTCTACTACAATTATTATACTTCAAGTCCAATCACCACAGTGTGAAAGCGTTAACTTGACTGTCAAGTTCATGCTGCTGGGTGAAACTAGTCCAGCTACTAAGTTAGAACTTTATAAAATCCCTTTGGGAAATCAAGGCTCCAGCAGCAGAACAGCACCATTATATGTTACTAAATATGATTCCTTTTTGTTAATTGTAAACCCGCGTGCATCCACCCCCCCACTCAAGCCATAAACAATAGAAATGAGAGGAAACGTCACTTGAACATTCAAAAAAGGTTTTCTTTTTTTTTCTTTTTTTTCTTATTTTACCTTTTCTTTGAGTTACACTCCATACTGTGAAGTCAGGCCTAAATCCACAAACCGTCAGTCACGACTGCAACTATTGCATAAATATAAAGCAACATACAGGTGATGCTCAAAATTCGAATAGAACACGAAAGAGGTTACAGTTACGCAATGAACAACAGAAAGGAACTGCAAACGTTCACAGCAAAAAACAGAAGGTTCAACAAGTCTTGCTTTTTAACTTTTTCTTTTTTTTTCTGTCAGCTTTGGTTTTATATGTTGCAGTCTTTCTCGACCATGAACATGAAGGAGGAATTAGGTGACGTGTACCATGAGGAGGGAAACAAACAGACGAAAACAACTGGAAAGACTGCAGGTTTATGTAGACGTGGAACGTATCTCACTGTTACACCCCCCACCTCCCCTCCCCTCCCCCAGCCCGTCGTCGAAAAACTCGACAAAAAAAAGAGCACCAAGTTTTAGGCTTCCAAATGAGGTACTAAATCGCACACACGACGACAGGTTGGATCTTTTCACACAGCAACGGTGTTTCTGTGAACACGACTTCATCACAATTGAAAAAAAAAAAAATTAACAAAAGAAGAGAGGAAAAAACGAATAATAATATACAAGAAAAAGCTCTTATTAGCTCAACAATAAATAGGTAGAGTGAGTTCAGAGGAGAAACCAAAAACAAACGACACACAAATACTTCGCTCAGTCAAAAAAAAAGAGAAGTAAACCAAAGATCCAACATGAATGTCCGTGTGGTAAACCTTAGTGAGATTTGAAAAAAAAAAAAATTTGACAACTCTCCCTTTTCCAAGAGCTCCACACAACGACCTCAATTCAAGCAATGGCTGTGTATTTATATAGAAATGTTTTTTTTGTGTTTTTTTTTTAACTTAAACTTTATTTTGTTTTTCATTTATGTGCAGTGCTTAGTAATAAGGATTAAAGTCATTGCAGTTACATAAATCTCTTCTGTTAAGATAATGATATTGGCTCTGTCCCTGCCCCTTCAAAAACCCAAATACCCCCAAAAAACAAAAAAATAAAATAAAAAAGTTAAACCAGCCAACTATTACACAACTTGAAAAGAACAACAGTAATTTGGAAGTGTGCTTTTGTCAGTGCCCATACTGAATGGATATAAAGTCTTGATTTGAGTCAGTGCTGGTATATTTCCTTATACTCTTATTTTAAACGACCACATGCATTTACATCTATAGATAAAGATTCCTTTTTTCCTTTACATTTTCCTTACATTACCTAAAGGTCATTTGCATTTGTAAACCTGTAGTTTCTCCCTACGTCTGTGTGTTGCAGCAGTGGAGTTTGTCAGTCTCACGTGTAGTGACAGGGTTTGTGTCCAAATGTCTTCTAGTGTCTCCTGCGGTGGATCTGGATCTGGACCTGTGGTTTCCTGTCCTTTCCTGAAGGCCCTCACAGCTTGTCCACGTCAGGGAGGGAAAATATAACATTCCCTGTCGGAGGGATGGCGATTCCTGCACCCCCCCCTCGTCCTCTGTTTCAGTTTGTTCACTCGTCCTCATCATCCTCCTCCTCTTCGCCGTCGGACAGGGAGGCGCAGGGCCTGATCTGTCTGTAACCGTCCAGCCACTTCTCCACCATCTGGGTGACCAGTGGGTGGTTCCGACGGCGGGAGCTTTTCTGGAGGGCCACCAGGACTCCACCCTCGGTCACACAGCAGTCCAACCACTCCCGCAGCAGCTTCTCTTGTTGTTCTTCATTTCCCATCTGGAAACAAGGAAAACCATTAGAGGGCGCCACCCCACATCACAGTTAAATGTATACATTTTTTCTATAGCATAAATCCTATATAAGAAATTAGTGTTGGCATCTCAGAAATCCAGTCATGGGCCAGATAGTAGTTCAGCGGGCCGGATTCTATCCACGAGCCAACAGTTGATGATCACCGACACAGACACCAGCTGCAGGTAACAATTTAACTGGGCAGTGAGTGAGGAACTCACTTCCTGCGCTGAGAGGAAGTGAATGTGAAGCAGTTTCCTATCGCTGTCGACCAGCGGCAGAAACGTAACGGTCACATCGTCGTCCGTGTTGAGGTTGGCGCCCGCGCCGCGATTGTCAAAGCCGTCGTTCTCCATGGCGACGAGTGCTGAGAAGTGGCCCCGGGTGTAGCCCAGAGCGATGGGGCTCTTCCAGCAGAAACTCTGCTCCCACAACAGAGGCAAGTACACACCTAAAAATACCGTGAGAGAGAGCGAGACAGAGAGAGAGAGAGAGAGAGAGAGTACTACTGTTTACACACTGAGGAGTTCCACAAATTTGAGATGGTCTCATTCTTTCAAAGAGCATAAATGGATCTGGTGCCTATCCCAACAGTCGCCAGATGAGGGCAGTGTACACCCTGTACAGATCATCAGTCCATCACAGGGCCACAGGCAAATAAAAACTTTCACACTTTTGGTAAATTTGGTGGACAATTAACCTAATCCTGAATGTTTTAGCAAAGACGAAACAGAAAGACTGATGAGTTACACCTGGAGCTCAAACTGCTGATTATTTCACTGCAAGGCAACAGCCTTAACCACTTATCCAACACGTGGACAGTCAGTCTCTGCAGTGATATTTGTTGTCAAAAGAGACATTCAACCTGGAAGGTTAAACTGCCGTCCTTCCATCTCGTGTTTGAGTTGTTCATATATCTATAACTCGTTAACTACTCGTCACCACAGTAGGGTACACACAGTACTGCGAACAGTACACACAGTATTAGTTTCACAGGAAACGTATCAGCTTTCTCTCTGCCACTGAGCTCCTCCTGTGTCTGTGACTCTCTTCTCTGTCAGTAAACACTGTGTCTCTACTGGGTCACCACTTCAACTCCACCCT
>NC_024318.1:14428868-14446280 GCF_000523025.1 Cynoglossus semilaevis | reverse complement strand
TAGGTTGGCTCTTGGCAACAGTAAATCTCTGATCCATCAGACAGGCTTCACCACAAACACTTGGCCGGTCCACGGTGTTTTCATCCTCCTCTGCCTCTGCCTCACTCACAGGGCAAAGTTACTCCAGACTGTTTTACTGCTGGCAGTAAAGTTGGACCGTAGCACCGTAGGACTCTGGAGTTCTGATGGTTGACATATGTTCCAATGAGGCTGGACTTGGGCGTGTGCAACTTTTTTTTTTTTACGTTCTCATGAGGCCTCTTTTTTCTAAAGATTTCCCACAGAGACTCTAAATGTCACTCACTGCCAGGTCACAGTTATGTCAGTTATGTCAGTTACGCAGACACACGTGTAGGCTTGAGGTTGTTAAAAAAAACAAAAAACAAAGGCCAGTCCTCCTACACCCGCTGGACCACACCTGACATTTGACTGAAACAACAGCAGCGTCGCAGGAGAAGACACTCACCTTGAAAACGGGTGTAGCCGAGTGTTTCACCACGGAAACTTTTGTAATACTTCACCCCGTAGACAATAATAGGTCGGCGGAGTATGTGTGCAAGAACAAAAATGTGCGTCTGCTCCAAGCTGGATCCTGGCTGTGGGGGGAAAAAACACATAACATTAGGGAAAAAAAAGATTTCCTCTGCCAAGATACCTCTGAAAACTCCCCACATGAAAAACAGACAAATGCTGAACTTTCACACCCGAGTGCAATAACAACACGCCCAGATGCCTGGTCTATGAAGTCACCAAGAGAAGCGCCGATGACAACAACGATGCACTTTCTGAAGACATGACTGATGGGAAAAAAAACATCATCTACATGAAGCACCTTTCATACGTATTTCTAACGGAGATGCACACACCAACTTGACCTTCCTGACAGTCAGTCCAAAGGTCAAATTAGTGTTGTATTTATTTTGCAATAAATCAAACCACCATCAATCAAAATATTCTCACTAATGATTTTCTTTTCTCTCTTAGCAACCAAACTGCTCCAGACTTATTAGGACAGGAGCACAGCCGGGTGCATCTTTAATGCAGTTTTCCCACAGGTTTCTTCAGACGGACATGAAAACGGCCACAAAGTACGCCTGTGATGTCAGCGCAGCAGTTGTTTACATTATTCATGTATCTTATGTGTGCCGTGTTTACAACACAACAAGCTTCTTTCCTCCTGCTTCCCTTGCTGTGCACATACCTGACTGGCCAAAGAGAGGATGAAAGCCCAGTCTTCCTGCCACTGTTCTTCCCGCAGGGAAAAGTGCAGCCCAAAGCTTTGGGAATACCACGACTCCCACTCCTTCCAGCGGCTGTAAAACCTGCAGATCGGACGGAAGTGAACGCAGCGTTTAAGACACTCGAAATGCTGGCGGAAATAACAAATATATGAAATACTGAAATAAACTCAGTGGACTATCAGAATGCTATCCATGCTGTAATCTGCTCTGCTTGTCCTCCGTCCACAGGACTGACCAGTGAGAACAGTCGTGCAGGCTGTCGTGCAGGGTCTTTCGCAACACCGAGTCCTTGTCGTAGATGCCCCACGTGGCTTGCAACACCGAGTCAAGCAAACAGTCCCCGGCCGTTCGGTTCCAGAGAGCATACAGTCGGCTGTCTAACCTCGTCCCCAGCTCCAGGGACCAGTTGATGATGGGAGATTCCTCTTCAAGTTCTGAACAAGACCACAGGGGGACAGGAAATGTTGAGTATTGACACTTTGACCTCACAATGACGATGAGCAAACAAGAAACACATCAGAATCCTGGATTAATTACAGGTTAAAGATGTGTACTGACATTTCAAAGGACAGTTTGGGTGTTGGAGGTGTACAGCCCTCAGTACACAGTGGGTGCTCAAAATGCAAAAAAGTACAAAAAGTACAAAAATACTTTTTTTTTTTTACCTTTTTGGACGTCTCTATCCAGAACTTCATCAAAAAGTTTTTCTTGAACTGCTGGGGGCAGGTCCTCGATGTCTAGAAGTATTTGAGCATAGAATTAGAATGACACAACAACAGGGATCAACAGAGCAGGTGGTAGAGAGAAGTGGCTGAAAGGGAAAACCCCATCTTAACACTGCGCCGGTCATTAACATTTGACCTTTGTTTTGGTTGGGTCATCATGTTTTGTTCTTTCCACAGTAGCCTCTGGTTTTCCCTCTATACTCGGAGCTCCCCGTGAACACAGCGGCTCATTCTTTTGCTGCAATAAATGGACGCTTTGACTTTGTGGAACCAAACAACGTGGCTTTCTATAGTGGCTCGCGGCCAAGGTCTGCATTGTTCTGAGCGCTGAGCACAACAAAAATCCTTCACACGGCTACAGGCAGCAGACGGGACCACAACGAACATTCCGCACTTTAAATTTCCACAGAAACAGCACTGGGTGAAAACAGTTTTCAGGACTGAAATTGACAGAAAGTCTAAATATAGGACTGCTGCGAGCAGAGACGTGCGCCGACGGTCAGCGTTCAGCGACAACAATAGTCAGTCCGTGAAGTAGCCGCTGTCTTTTGGCAGCTGGGACACAACTGTAGCATTCTGTCCAAACATGTCAACGTGTAATTTCCTCCACCACAAGTAAAGTAAACAAGTGTTGTATCACACACAGGGTAAACCACAGGGCACGACTGTGAAGATGCAGGTTCTTCTGAAATTACACACACACGTGTGTATATGTGTGTGTGTGTGCGTATGTGTGTGTGGTGATGCAATGCAGACCTGCAGGTAGGGTGAAGGTGACCAAGTCAGTGAGAAAATAACAGGTGAAGTCTCCCTTGCGCTGGTGAAGAGAGGCGGCCACCTCACGACGGATCTGCTCCGTCAGTTCAGGACACACCATGGCTGGGATACACTTAGCTGCCTGCTGAGAAACCTGCGGACAGGAGACAATTAGGGGAAACTGACGCTGGCGTCCGAATTTGAAAATCAACACGTAAACAAAAGAGCAAAGCTTGCTGGGATGAGGTGGATTCACTGGACACTACAGTAGATCAGTGTTCTCTAAGGTGATTGGCTGATTTAAGTTGAGTTTTTGTTTTACCTAAATATCTGACTAATCTCATCCTCTGGGTAAATATGATAAAAGGTCTTCAGTGTTCCAGCACATGTCAGTTAATTTGATTTTCTGTGGGAATGACCCAGTGGCCGCTCACTGACCCCTGTGTAAGAAAACCAGGACGGTTCAGGAGTGTGTGCATGGAATTAAACGCCAAAATAAAAGATTTCTTTCTCCTTTCAACCCACATTTGTAAAGAACGGGGCGTCTCCTCTCTGTGATCTCAGATTTGCTGTTTCTAATGCATTTAAAACTATTAGAAAAAAAAAAACTCAGTCAGTGGAGACATCAACAGAGGATGGCCGATACATCAAGGTACGCACACTGCCTTGACCGTAACTGTCATTCGTCTCAGCAGGTCGGTGTGTAACACAGTGGAAACAATATTTATGACTCCAGCACCTGAAGAGAGCTGCCTGCCGCCTTTTGAAGTAAATGGAAAAGCTAAATCCTGGATGGACTGATATCTGAGGAGTGAGACTTTCTGTGCAGCCGATAGCTGAACCCGAAGTTGCAGTGATAGATAACAACTGTCTGTGTCTGTGCTTCAACTAAAAGAGCAATCGTGTGAATTATAATCTGTCAAAATGACAAATCGCCTTCATTATCTGTCGCCGCTAAAACATATTGGCCATTTTCTTTTATATAAAACTGTGCCGTTAACTCCACTGACCTCTGTGAGTAACACCGCCAGCATGTCCTGCCTCTGGAAGCGGATGGCGAGGTGAACCAGCGTGAAGCCGTCATCAAACGCCGAGGGTCGATTTAGCAGACGCACTTCATCTGATGTCAGCTGTCGAGCAATGTCGCCTCCTGACGTCTTGTAGGCTTCCACAGCAGCCAGGTCGCCTTCTACCACACCTGTCAGTCAAAGAGGAAGAAAGAGAAAATATTTAACACTGACTGACAGCTGACACCAATATGTGCTGAGCGTTTTTATTCAACGTCTGCAAGACATTGACTTTGTAAAGTGCTGTGAAAAATGGATGCACATACATGTTGGTTAAGCAGACTTTGACTGACAATAAGCTTTTTTAAAAAAAGAAAAAAAAATTCCAGTAAAAATAGTCATTCTTTTTCTTCTTTCTTTCTTGTGTTTGGATGGTCGTTTTTGGGAGTAATTTGTAATTTTTAAGTAGTTTTGGGAAAATGTCATTTTACTTTTACTTAAGTACCTTTTGGCTCAAGTATTTTACTTTGTTACATTTGAAAAGAGCCCGCTACTGAGTAAATAATTACATGCGCAGAAAAACACCTGCGTTAATTGCGTGGGCGTGCGGATAACGGTGACTAACTCTCGCCTGTCGTTTGATGATGGCTGGTCCCAAACAAAACATGGAGGTTGAGGATTGCCAAGCAGACAACTATCGTGGAGCTGAAGACTCAGAAAGATAAGGAAATCTTTGGCCATATCTCAGAAAGCTCTTTGTTTTCAAATGCAAACGATTTAATAACTTTATCGCGCAGAATGTGCCTGTCCTGGTGGACGGAGCTGTCGCTGTCGAAACTTCCACGTCAAACCAGCGAACGCACGAGGCGGTAAGTAGAGTATCTGCGCTTTTTCCTGTGTTTCCCAAACTTTGTGTTTATTGTTTGGTTAAAACATTCTTCCGTTAAGCAATATGTGCCTTCGTGATATCGGTTATATTCGCTTCAATGCTAACGTTTCAGTGACGTCAGAAAGTGCATGATTTTAATTGCAGTTCGTCTCTAATGAAATCATCTTAAATGATGTATTAGACTAGACTTGAATGGAATTTACGAATGCCCTTTTTAAAAACGTGTGAAAATATAACGATTTGAAATACATTCGATCAGCACACGGAAGATGCATTTACTGCAGAGGCGTGTGTGGGTTAGGGCAGGTGCACAGGATTTTGGGAAGGGGGGGAGCTGCGTGGAGGGGGATGGAAAACCCTTGTCCTTTTTTGCATCGAGTAATTTAAAGTAACTAAATTTAAACATTTACTCATAGTTAATTTTAAATTAAGTATTTTTTCATTTACTCAAGTAGATTTGTTGGGTACTTTTACGTGAATAGACTTTAAGCTAGGTATTGTTACTTAATTACAGTTAATATTATCTATTATCATTCTAATGCATTTTATATAAATTGCATTTCAAAATTAATAGTATTGGAAAGTGCTACATTTTAATGCTACACAGCTCCATAAGAACCTGAGCATTTCTAGTATATATATATAGTACATTAAGTATTAAGTACTGCTAAGCTCTTCTTCTCATGTCAAAGGACCACACATAACACTCAGCTGCATAATCTGTGTGATAGTGAGAGAAATGCGGAGTGGGTGGAAAGACTCGCTGTGCCTGGCGAGCACTGTAGAAACACAGGAACAGAAGTACATGATGGCACTGCAGCGTGACAGAGAGGCTCCTCAGATACTTTCAACACAACACTACAGACGATGATATTATCTCCACATTTGACAGTCTTCAGCCGTGCAAGAACAAATATACAAACAGGTGTTCACTGGTGGCTTTTTCACACAGAGGGACACCGTCGCCAAACTTGTCTGAGGCTATGGCTCAGCACAGCGTTACCAAGTACTGTATTCTCTGTTTTCCACCATAAACTTTCTCTTGTTCAGAAACCTTTCTGTAAAGGAACATGCAGCTTAAGAATTTGCTGATGGTGGTTTTCTGTGGAAGACAATAAGTCTCTTTGATAAAGAAAACAAGTTGCATAGATTTTCAATCCAATTGAAAACCTTGAATTTATTTGATTGGTATTATTTATTTAAGCTAATATTTTGCTTTGATATTGACATTTTGTGCATACCTTCTTAGACCAAGTATTACATATAAAGGTAACTCGTATAACTCAATCCAAGTCAATACTATCACCTTACTGAAAGTAGGACACAGGATTGTTTGGCATTTGCACATTCTCCTCAGGCTCACATGCTCTTCCTCTGACCTGGCTCCTGTTTCCTTGCACAGAAACACTGTAGGAGACACTTGGAGCTGCGTCTCATTCAGGTATCCATGAGTTAACAGAAGGACTTGAGAAGTTTATCTAGTTTATCACGGTAATCCAGAAGATATCCTAATTCTTTCAGACTAAGATAACGCAGACTTCAGACCTCTCTGGACAAAAGAAAAATCTAGATTGCAGACAAAAGTTATCTGAAGAAAAATATTATTCTTCACTTTGAGTCTGTTAAAAAGCTATTTTACAATAGCCCTAGCCAATGGATTGTGCCAAGTATTTTAATCTTGATGGTCTGAACACAAAATAAAGCTACAGCTTCTCAACACCCTTAAAAGAATCTGCCCTGCAGTAGCAGTGGTTAATATTTACATAATTAGGCTCTAAATAAAATATTTTTTTAGTTAGCTTGCAAAAAAATATATATTACACTGCTTCTTGGATAAAGTGATGCATTGTTGAGCGTCAGGATTAAACCTTCAGTCACTGTGTCTGCTTCTCGAGCTTGTAGTTGTACAAGCATTTGTTTTGCTTTGCTCAGCCTGTGGATGTGTCACTGTTGTTTGACTCTTTTGCTTGTCTTTTACTCGGATGAATTGTGGGTAATCATTTTTCATGAAAGCATTTGCTATAAAAACCATATGTAAATTAGGCCAGACACGGTGAGCAGTGAGAAGGAACCTCTTCTGTCACATGCGAGTTCCTGCTGCTGCTCTCACTGCTGCATTCTGGGATTTTGTGGAGCTGCTGTGTATGATGTCCTGTGTGTGTTGCATGTCGCCCATGCTGCTGCTACTGCTGCTGCTGTTGTTGTTGTTGCAACTATCGTTGGTGTTGAGCATGAAATGGTACATGCTGAATATTATACCACTGAGGGTATGTTGTTAGTATGTGGAATGTATACTGTCATGTCATATTAATGCACCTGTTTGAAGTTTGACACCAGCGTAATACTTGGACCCGTGTACCTTGCAGCATTCCTTCACAAACACTGTATGTGTGCGCAACATGAATTAAGATTAGCTGACCTGGGGTCAGGTACAATGCAGGGGCAAAGGGCTTTTCAGTTTGTTTGTTTTTTGTGGCTGTTGCACAAGTTACGCTATTTTCAGGGCAAATAGGGTCCTTTGGGGAAACTCAAGTGTGGAACAGGAGCTCCGGTAACTGTTTAAAAACATCCATGTCTCTACGTCATTGACAGAGAAATTGTATCCTGAAAAATGTATAGATTAGAATGATTTTAGCTAAGTGTAAAACATTGATGAACCCGTTGTAGTCATAGATAGAACTGAACTTGGCAAACAGCTGTAACTGAAATACATTTTTAAAGGATCACTCAGTAAAGTAAGTTGGACTGATGATAAAATACTTTTTAACCAGCCACATCCATTTTTATAACATAATGTAACTTGGCTTTTAGGGGTAGAAGGAGTGCAGAGAGGGAGGGTGTTTACCAGGCACTTATGGGCACAGTGTTAGACCAGAGGGAAATTATCTGCAGTGACATTTACTTTGACATTCAGACTTTGAGGTAGAGTACACACTGATAAATCTCTTAATAAATCACTACAAATGATTTATAGGAAAAATAAATACATGGAAAATTTACTGTTTGCAAGGAATGTGTGGTTGTGTTTGTCATGTATACATCTTAAAGTGAGGAAGAAAAAAAGGGCCGGAGTGAGATGATGACAAAACACCTTCACGACCTTTAAATATTTTTATAATATATATATATATATAACATTTTATATAAAATATTTTTTATTCTTATTTTTAACAGCTGTCTTTTTTCTATCCCCATGCAATGTAAAATATTTTTCTGAGCATATCTACGAAGTATTATATATATATTATATAAATCCAGACCATCAGATTAGGAATCTGAATCACCTATGCTTGGCAAAGAAAATGATTCAAACAAATGACCTCAAGACAGTAATAATTCCTCTGGGAATACCTGAAAAAAAAAAGTCTTGCTCTTCATCATTTAAAACTTAACCCATCACCACCTACTTGCGACTACTGGCAAGTAGTGGTAAAGAACTACAATGAAAAGAAAACAACTATATTTTTGACACTTACCAACACAAGCATTGAGAAAGAGCCAATCAGTCCTTCTCATTCTGTTCTTTATCTGCTTCAGTTTTTTGAAATCGACCTCCAACTCCTCTTGGCTCCCTACTCCAGCTCCGGAGGCCAATTCAATCCTTTGAAAGTCCATGTTCATCTCTGATTCCCGTTTTGATGTTGGTGGAGATCTCCTTTGGCTGCTACTACAACCTCCAAGTCCCCCAACTATATTCCCAACGCCTTGTCCAACCACAAGTCCAACAACCCCCCTCCTGTTGTCTCTATCCTGTTCATTTAGTATTGAGGAAGGTTGTTGGCTCTCAGGTTCTGACGCCAGTTCAATCGGATCAGCAAGCAAACTGTTTGGCCTGGGGTGGTCACACACCACACACTTCTGTGCCTTGGCCCAGTTCTCATATGTACAAGCAGTACATGGCCAGTGCAGTACATGAGTGTTAAGCCTGTTTCGGTCATTATATTCCTCACAGGGATCTGTTGTGGTAGCCACCGGAGGAGGGCGACAACCAGAGCCTGAGGTATGGGGTGATTCTGTGGGGCTGCGTGGCTGCTGTGTATGATGTCCTTGATGTGCTGCATGTTGCCCATGCTGCTGCTGCTGTCGTTGTTGTTGTTGTTGTTGCTGCTGCTGCTGTTGTTGTTGTTGTTGTTGTGGTTGCTGCTGCTGCTGCTGTTGTGGTTGTTGTTGTTGTTGTTGCTGTTGCTGCTGCTGCTGTTGTTGTTGTTGTTGTTGTTGCTGCTGCTGCTGCGGTTGTTGTTGTTGTTGTTGCTGCTGCTGCTGTTGTTGTTGTTGTTGTTGCTGCTGCTGCTGCGGTTGTTGTTGTTGTTGTTGCTGCTGCTGCTGTTGTTGTTGTTGTTGTTGTTGCTGTTGCTGCTGCTGCTGTTGTTGTTGTTGTTGTTGTTGCTGCTGCTGCTGGTGTTGCAGTTGTTGTTGGTGTTGTTGTTGGTGTTGAGCATGCTGTCTCTGGCACAGGCACTGAGTACAACGAATGGCCCGAGGCCAGTTTAGGTAGGTACACATGTGACATGACCACTTGCTACTAGTTTCAGGTACGTCAGCAATGCGGACACGGGGTCGGGCACTAGAATCTGGACAGATGAGTAAGCTGGAGCCCCCTTGGGGAGGGCTGTTGCTGAAGCCTGCTGGGTCCCACTGATGCAGACTCGCATCCAGAGAAGGGCTGCTCTTAAAGGGCTCCTCAGTAATGATGGCACCCCCACTGGGCCTCTGAGCGCGGCACATGGTGCACTTGATAGCTGACGGCCAGTTCTCGTATGTGCAGTATTCACAGGCCCACTTGGCAACCAGCTCAGTCATCGTCGCACCGCCACTGAAGGAAGCTTCCTGCCGTTTAGAGGGGCTCTCAGTACGGCAGATCCACTCTCAAGGAGGTCACACAGCACTGGTTCACCAAGAAGACAAAAAAGCAGTGTTTCAGCAAAAAATCGTGTGCGGTTATGTTGTAAATATATTAAATTTCTCGACTCTACATTATCAAAAAACATATTAGGACCAATTCTTGAAACGTCTTTAGCTGTATAGCTCTCAAGAAAGGCAGTGAGATACAAAACACAAAGCAATCTTTATTAGAGCCATCTGTGCAGTTCAGCAGTTGAACCATTCAGTGTCTGACACATCCAATAATATACAGTGCTGTGTACACTGGGTCTGACTTCTTCACTATGGTTAAACTCGAAAGGAGCACATTATGAAGAGACTCCTGCAGATGCAAGACGCAAAATAGGACAATTATCCTGCACGAGGACTCTGGTTTTAAACACATACATACTGTGTAGAAATGTGTCCTAGAACCCTGCTGAGTAACAGGAGGCAAGGGCAGATGAAACCAGACACCTAACAGGGAGCCATGTGACTGGTGAGACACTTAATGATGCACTGAAACTGTATTTGCCCCATCACCTACATATGAAGCTGAAGTTTTTGTTATTCCATCTCCTCTTGGATCTGCCTACTCCAAGAAAGGAAATTAGGATGGTAGAATATAATCTTTGTTATAGGCAATGTTATTGTGGCTATCATGACTAAAATGTCTAAATAAATATGTTTAGGAAGGGTAGTGTGACTTTGGGTAAAAATGCTCAGACAATTTCCAATTTTGATAGTTAACATGTTTTGTCCTTCACTGGTAGATGCTTTCAATTGATTTTGTCAGCTCAGCATTTAGTTAAAATAACATTTTCAGCTTTTAACAACAATGATGCCTCACAGATGCCAAAATAATAAAATATTACTAATTATAACAAAATAATAGTGAAGGATAATCAACGATAATTTTTTATACAAATAAATATCTATAAACAATATACAATTATGTAATTACATTTCACAGCTCTCTCCCAAATACATATTTTAAGTATATGTATGTAAAGGTGCAATGATATTACATGCAATTCTACCTTATGTATTATTTTATTCTATTGACAGTCTACCCTGTAGTTAGTGCCTCTTCCTAATACCAATATCATTTTTTTATTGACAGGTCATCTGTCTACCCTGTAGTCAGTGCCTCTTCCTAATACCAATATCATTGTTACGAGACCTTGAATGTAGTATCAAAACAAATGTATTATTTTGCTAGACATCCCACTGAAAAGCAAAAAGGGCAAATAGATTTAGGTATGCATATCTGTACCTAGCCTGTTTGGTCAGGTTTAGAGAAAAGTGTTTGGTTTGGATGTCTTGGTGACTTGACTTAGTATCTACATGAACAGTAGAAAAACCGAAATTAATTTTTTTGTTTGTGATTGTGCTCTTCAGAAAAACAGCACCTCTATCTGTAGTGATACCAATGATGAAAACAGTTGTTTACAAAAATATTGTCTACGCCTCGTCAAAATTATATAATGAAAACTATGATTTAGGTTTTCATTATATTCTATCATTAAGACTAACATTTTCTAGCATCGCTCCTGTCACCTATTATTGGTATTTACTAATGAACTAGCAGCTACGGCTACATCAAGTGTAAACATAACACGATGTATTTTTCGTTGTGTTTCGTGAAGCCTACACTACGGTCGTTAGGTTGTCACAGAGGACTTATAGCAATGTTAGCTCTGTTTGCTCGACAGCCTTACGAGGATAATGTTTGTCAGCTAGTCGCCTGCAACCGTTTGAAAGGCCCGTATAGAGTGTGCCGAAGTGTCGGTAAAAAAAGCCTTACCTTAGCTGTGTTTACACTCCTTACTTTCACACCACGGCCAAAACAAACGGAGCTTCCCGGAGCTCCCCCGCCCCCCCGACCACAAGAACCCACTCAAATCCGAACTCAGGCTTCTCTCACTTGGCCGTGACAAGCCGCATATTAAAGTCCAATCCGAGGTCCATCCATAAATTCCGCGGAGCACAGAACCCCCCACCCCTGCTCCCGTCCCTCGTCCGTATTTTTCTTTAACGCCTTAAATCATTTTGCCCCTTTCCCCTTTTCCAAATGCGAAGCTGAAGGGCTTTAATGGCGGCACAGTGAAAGCTTTCGACTGAGGGAGGCAGAAAAATACAGAGCAGAGCACTATGGGTCGCTACAGTGAGAGAGGCGGGATCAGGATTTACCACCTGAATCTGCCGCATATTGTGATTGGCTGCTTTTTGTATATCCCTGGACAACGACCAATCGAAATTCCTGTCTCTCATTCATACTGTTAAAGGGCTCAGTTGAACCAAAACAGATACCTTAGTCACAATGAAAAACAATTCGGTTAGAAGACTTTTTTTTCTCGACGATCCTACTGCGTTAAAATTAGATTTGTTTCTTCTGAATTCGCGACTCGTTGCGTCATCGGCCAGTTCCCACGTAGTGTCCTCAAAGGGTAAAAGGGATGATGTCATCGAAAAATACTGCAGCAAGTCGATTCTGCAGTAACATATGACAGCTGGAGCAACGCTTCAAAGATTTGAATTGTAACTGTCATTATTATCACTATTGTTATCATTGGCCGATATACACACGGTCATTGAATTGAATTCTTAATTTTGCTGAATTGAATTCTGAATTTGCAATAAAATAACCTGCTCATCAATGAAATATACGTCCACAGAACCGTCTGCAGCGTCAATGTCTGTTTCAGAGTAATTTTTTCAGATTGCTTTGAACCTACCAACGAATTTTTGAAGTTGTCAGGCTCGTTACAAATAGTTTGTTTTACCTAATTTATTATAGATTTTTGCAAGAAACTACATGGTGACAAAAATTTAAGCAATTTTTTTTACATATTGCTATTGCTTATTGCTATTGCTTAATCAGCCCTCAGTCCTGGGGATAACTACATTCCCACTAAAATATGAGCAAAGGTCTTTTAGTTTAGAGGCTGCATTTTCAGGGACATATTAAAAGTTAATATATATATATATCAACACCATACCAACCACGCTTCTCAGCATTGAGGTAATTCCTTTAATGTAACAATGCTGAAAACAACTTAAATACCATTATCTGTCATTGATCGCTCATCAGAGCCTGTACTTCTATTTCATCAAATCTGTTATGAGATTTCTGATAAAGGGAGGCTATCAAGAACAAACCAGGACATCAGAAAAAAAAACTATACATGATGTATTGTCATTGCATCAACAACTAAAGTGTTAGGCAATTCTTAATTTTTATTTGAAGTATATCACGGCTGTAAAGGCTTAACACTATAAATGTGTATAAGTTAACTTAATATATATTAAGTAACACACATACTATACACGTATTGTATTAAGTATATTGCTCAACCTCTGTAGAGTCAAATCTTCTCTGTGAAGTCATTTTAAAGCACATACACCTACCTTTGAAGTTAGTCAGTTTAAGAAGAAAACAGAGCACCATTGTATAACATAAGCATGTCTCATTTATTACTTCCCTCCTCAACTGTTATTACCATATACTCTGTGCTCATTCAAACAAGTATTCTGTCTACTATCATCAAGCATACAGAATCAGGTGAAAACTGATTTTCAGCTGTCTACTGGACGTTGCGCTACAGGGATGTGTCAATGTTGCAATAGTCCACAGGGGGAATAAATGGATAATCCATTTGAATAGGGTAACTGATGTATATTTGTACGATGGTCCTCTTATATACCAGAGACCTTCGGTGGTGGAGTGTTACTGGTTTTTATTCTGCCACCCTCTTCGTGGTTAAACCTGTGAATGCCAGAAAGTAAGACTCAAGCAATAACATAGCAGAGCATATTTAAAAGTGAGGACTGACACTGAGAATTGCTGCTTCATGTCACAACACTCAAACTGAGACAAGGTCAGACATTAAGTGCTGTTTAAATGCTACCGTATGCCTCGCATGTTATAAATTCTTTATGTGCTGATTATATTCCATAGAATCAGTATTTCTACAACATTGATTTTGTCATTTCTTTTACAGTTGTGTTATTTCATTACTTATAGTAGTTACACAATGACTTATGAGTGCCAGTCAATCTGTGACCTATTACACAACAGGGCAATTAAAATAAACAAAGGATTAAAAAAAAGAAAAAACCCAATACATATTACACACTTGTTTGAATAAAGTAGGGCTTGTTTACTAGGTGAAGCCTCTCCTCACAAAAAGTGTCTTGGCTTGCACGTGCACAGCAAACATCAGTTCATGCTGAATACAAAACGATCTGGATTGAAAATGCCTAATTCATGCAACAAAAAAGGGTGTCGAAATCCTGTACCTGGAAAATCCTCACCTCAGTTGGTTTAAAAAAATAATTGGGATGTGGAATTATGCATTTTTATGTCCACAAGTTGTTTAAGGAAATAGCTTAAAAATCCCAACTTGTTTTAAGTGGGGATTGACTTAAAAAGTCTGAGAACCACTGCCTTAAACTTAAATAGACTTTTGAAAACATCCCATTGATTCTGCCATTACTGTTGACTTACATCAAGGCTCCCTGCATTCAAATGAATTCCAATTGATGACATTTCATTCGATCTGTTTTTAGTTAAATGATGCAGTAAGAAATATCACAGATGTAATCCTGTCCAAGCTTTAGAAAGAGGAGAAGACTGTTTCAGGCACAGAAGAGAACACCTTGAGGAGAGGGATGAGTGGAAGGGAATCCCAGACAGTCAGTTATTGGAAACACAACACGTGTGGACTTTATGCAAAAATAAACTACCCTGAGTGAAAGGCACAGTACACAGAAGAGAAGTCGTAATGTCATCACATTGTCCAGGTCCACTCAGAGCAGTGACCCAACCAGGTTACAATACGCAAGGTCTGCTGTCAGCTACACAGATACAGGAAGGTAATGGCCTGCTCTTGCTTTCGAGGTTAAAATGCAAACGCCAGAGGCGGCGTTGGCCCTTTGATGCAGCTTTGATAGAGAACAAGACATGTGCTTAAACTAGTAAGGACAACTATCAGTAGTATTAGAGACAATCGGGACAAGATAGTAGCAGCCTGATTTTACATGGACTGTAGACAAATGCTGTTTTAGTGGCAGCTCTCAGTGTCACCGCAGCAGACGCGGCGGAGAGTGAACCATAAGCGTGTAGTTAGTAAAGCTATAGTACATTTTGTTTCGTTTGCCCTGTAAACCCTGTACAATGCACAAAAGCTAAGCCGAGTTTGGCTCAGGGTTGTCACTGAGGACTAACTTAAATGGCACAACATGAAAGCATTGGTATAGCACAATAATCATAAAGAAACCTTAGTTATTTTTGTTAAGAGCAGCAAAGCACATATAAGCTCAAGTGTTATCAAATAAGAATTAGACAATGACACTATTGTCTTTTAAATTAGTTTACGTGTTAATGTGCCTATATACTGTATATATAGCACCGATTATAGAAGTGGTAAGTAAATTGTTGCAATCTAGTCACCATTTATTTAGACAATTCTTGCCTTGAGACTGAAAAAGTCATGACAAATAACATTATATATATTTATATATATAAAATTCTTATTTCAAATTAAAAATAAACAAGTTCACCAATTGCCTAGTAAATTAGAATAGAAACCGAAGGCCATAAATAACTCTCCCAATGTTTTTCTTTGATTATGTGTGTTTGGAAAATGGCAAAATATAGTGCAAAATGTAAAGAAACTGTTGGTGCTGAGTGTTGTTGAGCAAAACAAAAACAAACAGCAGAAGTGGAGAAGGCTTTGTCTTTAGGTCAGTGGCCTTGCCAACCAGTTGGCATACATCGTGATCCAATATCCACCCTTAACCCTGAAACCATGCAAAACCACACTGAAGAACAGAAGAAGAAAAAAAAACACCTCATCCCAAAAAGAACAATAATGAAAACAGTCAACCCTCTGACAGTGAGACATGTCTGGTAAGCTTGTGAAGCCTGGCAAGGTTTCCCCAAGAAAAATGGAGATTGGACTAAGACAAGAAGAAATTCACACGGTGGGACACGAATTGTACATGCCTTATGCTCTCAGGACTGGCACTTCCTTTGTCTACATTTGTCTCAACTTTGATTGCTTACTATTTCCACCTCTCCAGGTGCCTCACTTATATGTTTGTCCCCTCCACGCCCTGTGGCATGCTTCTATGTGGTCTGTGAGCCTCGAGAGTCCCCATCAGGTCCAAGGGCAGCCGGCCGTCCTTGAGTTAAAGTGCTGGCAGCGACAATTGGCAGATGAGCTGTTTCACTCACAAGATTCTCATATTCGCTACTGTCTTCGTCTTCATCGTCGTCGTCATCCTCCTGCCCTGCCGCCTGTCTGTCTAATGAATCTGAGCTCGATCCGTCACCGTTACCCAGGTACGGGCTGCTGGGAGTAGTAACAGAATTGGAGCTGGCGCCTAGGCCGAGCCCGAGGCCCAGGACCATACCTAGTGGGCCAGGTGTAGGGTGTCCAGGTGAGCCCACAGCCTGGGGCCGGGGCAGGAGAGCAGCGCTGGTGGGCGGTGAAGAAGACGAGGGTAGAGAGTCGTCCTGCATCAAGAGGTCAGCATAAGGTGGTGGGTTAGGTGAGGTACTGGGGCGCTCTGGTGCAGACGGTGTATGGAAGGACATCCTGGACAGAAGGGAAGCTTCAGACAGCTCAGTGTTTTCCTCTCCAGTAGAAACTAAATCGGAGTTTTGTGCCTCTCGGAGCCCTGTGTAGAAAAGGGAAGAACTTCAGCGGGTGAAAATGTAAAGCATCTTAAGGTAGGACAACATATTTTTGGTCTTAATTGAAAATTATCTTGCTTATGTGGAGAGACATATTAAGTCTGACCTTAATTGTTAAGGTTTGTTTTTCTGTTAATTTTAATTCTCATGTGTGAACAGATACATACTCTTCTCCTCCTCTGCTGTCTTGCGTTTCCTGAGAGTGATTTGTTGCTTGAGTTTTTTTACATCTTCTTGAATTTTCTCTTTGACGCGTTCACTTTGTTCTACATCCCCACACACAGCCTTAAAGGGACACAGGTATATAAAAATTCACCACACACACGTAATGACATCTGAAGAACAAATGTTCAACTCAGAATGCTGTCATTCGGCCCACCTGGACTTTATCTTGCAGTGCGCTGTAGACTTGAAATATTGTTCGGATATCCTTCATCACACCATCTTTGTCAAAGAATTCAGCCCTAAAAGAAGATTTGACAAGCACAGGCTCAAGCAATCTAGCCACCAGATAAGGAAATGCTAACAGAGACACACACGTTTCAAATGGAAAAGTTGACTCATTGCCTATGCTTATCAGTGATTAGACTTTTGATCTTTTCCAATGTATTTCCTTTTTTAAGTGTAAGCAGCAGCTGCTGCTAAAGATATGTCTTCAACCACGTGCAGCTGCTCTGTACAACTGAATCCCATCACAAGAACAAAACGTTGCTCTCTGATCCACAGCACACACGCAGGAGCGGTGGGCTGCTCCCTGTAAGTAGCGACATTTTTGGTGCTTACTTAACACACCACAGTCCTGCTGGTCATGGGATTCCAACCGGCAGTCCTCTGATCACAAGCCCAATGCCCTAAATCCTTTAAATTCTTCCTGTGTAAATTATTCTTAGACAGAGTATTAAACTATTCAAACAGAAGCATAGACTGTAAGTTTAGACACGGGCAAAAACACACTGGATGAACAGCAGAGAAACGATAACAGTTAAACCATGTGTTTACTAAATTCTCACTGCAAAGAATTTTAGACAGGGAATCAAAGAGTGAACCAGGATGTCATCTGGGGTATGAGGAAGAAGAAAAAAACAGTGAAGTCAAGGTTAAGCTCCAAGTGAACAAAAAGGAATGCATTTTTAGGGTTTTAAACTGATGAAACGAGGCTAAGACGTAGACGTACCCATGCTCCTTGATGACCTTGGCATAGTTGATTGAGGTGTTGGGCACTGAGGAGACT
>NC_024318.1:14314166-14428835 GCF_000523025.1 Cynoglossus semilaevis | reverse complement strand
TCGTGAGGGTGATCCTCTGGTTGTACCTGCTATGGATAGAAGTCAAATTAGACCTCAAACAAACATTAATAAATAAAAAATACAATTTCAAATTTGAACAAATTTCTAATAACAATTCAACGATCACCATTTTTCCTCGCTGTATTGAAACCACCACTGTAAGCCTATCTTGTAACAGCCACTTGGTCTAATAACAACTACCAACAAGTTCACTTAAAATAGTCATTATCTACGCAGAAAGCAAACACATTGTGTGCATGATTGCATGACAGATGGTAATTACCTGCTGCTGGGTCTGAAGAGCACATACTCCATTGCGTGTGTGGAGCTGTTAGCAGTAGAGATGAAGCTAAAAAGAAGGAAGACGAGGTCCGGCACTCCCAGCAGCTGAACCAGCTGTTTGTGGATGATTTGTTCCCTAAACGACATCTGTTGCTGCGTGTTTCTCCGGAACCGGTACCAACCGATAACATTCTACATGAGCAAACAAAAAAATGAGTATGTACTTATTCACAGAATGCCTAGAACGGTGATCATCAAATGGAATCCGACCAAAATAAACATCAAATAATCATGTTAGAAATTGTGATTATTTTTTTCTTTTATGTTGTGTGTCCAGAAAAAACACCTTGGTTGGTCTAGAAGGGACTAAAAATCAAACTGCATTAGTTTATACATTTAAATTCAGCTAATGCCTGTGCTGAGCTTTTGTGCCATAACATGAACTGTACAATTATAAGTCACAATGTATAGTTAATAGCATGCAAACAAAACTCACTTTCCGTCTGTCTTTAAGAATTCTGTTGAGATTTTCTTCATTGACTGTGCCTGCGTAGTCATAAAAGCTGAAGGGAAAAGAAACACAGAACAAATGAACTCGGCCTCGTTCAACCTCTTTATGGTTCTTATCAGATAGAGCCATCTACTGTCTGATGTCAATCTAAGAGGAACTTGTTGCAACCCTGTTTTTACAGCTTATAACACAGGTCTTTTATTGACATTCATGACATGCTTATAATGATACTTAAATCACAACACACAACCACATGTGAACTTAAAATAACTTGTTATTTAGGAATATAAATTCTAATGTCTCACCTAAACAGGTGCGCACACGGCTCATGGTTATGGATTTCTGTGGGAGAAACGTTGTAAGGTATGTTATAGTTACAAAATAAATACAAAGAATTTATAACAAGCGTCCTTAACATAACCACGGGGTACATGCAATATACAGTAGTAGAACGTGTTTGCCAGTTAGATCTTACTTTAGGAAGACATAAATTAGAAAAGCAATCATTGTAAAATGATAATAAACAACCATTAAACCTCTGGCAGTTTTTATTATAATTTACTGCATTTTAATTTTATTTGTAAAGCCATGTTCAAATGTCCTTATAGGAATACACCAGTGAAGATGTGAATTTAAGATTCTTAAGAATTTAAGACTTTTCAAGGGCTTACCTACTACCTGGAGCAGTTCTGCAGTGCTGATCTGTGCATCACTGATGCTGATAGTCTCCTCTTGTCTTACTTCTCCTAACAGGAAGCCCTCCTGTAAAAACCTTGCTTATTATTACCATTTCTTTTTTAAAATGTAATACTACAAAGAAAACCTTGCTTTTTCAAGAGCATGGCTTTGACAGATATGTATGTAAAACATGCAGCGGCTAGATGTAAACAAATTGTGCAATTGATAAAAACATTTTGTAGACATTAAATAAAAACTATACACCAATATTTTAATTCAGAGCAATGAAGCCATTATTCAGAATATTTTTCTTCCCTCTTTAATTAGTCAGATTTATTTTGTGAGGAGTACATAGATAACATAATTTTATGTACTTCTTAGAATCATTAAGCCTGATTAGGTTGGGTTATATATAAGGAAACTTCAGAGAGTGTATTATTTGAAGAAGAATGTTTTCATTTAAAAAAATTAAAATTTTAAACCAATGTGGAAAGATTACTTTGCAAACCACTGACAGGAGTGTGTTTACATGGCACAGCCTTGTATGTGAGGAATGCAGAGACCAGCTACATGTGAAAAGTTGACATAAATAAAGCAAGACATTCTGGGGGAAATAGCTCTCACGTGACTTTGCTCTGCTCTAAAGGTTAACGTTTTAGTCGAATACTAACATCACTTTTTTTAAATTTCCAAAGCCGAAACACGATATTTTACACGTATATTACAGCTACTTTTCTGTTGACTTAACTGCAGCAACGGTTCATTTTTATATGAAACGGAAATAAGAGAAACAAACACACAAGCACGGCTGCAGAGTCATGTGTAAGTGTTTCGAATCTAACGTGTTATCGGATACTGCTGGAGGTGACAGTGGATTTTAGCACCGATACACGGAAGTCACTGGACTTGGTAGCTCAGCTAGCAGGCTAAGCAGCTAACAACAGAGTATTTCCTGAAACTATTAACACCGGGTGTTGAGACTTGTCGTTTAACACCTGTGTAACCTGGGTCATGTGAGGGTATTGTAAAATGATCAGCTGTATCTACATTGTGTGATAAATCACTATCCGCCGGTAAATAGACGGCACCAGTGCTAACTAGCCAGCAACAGGATGATGATGATGACACTGGAAAACAACACAAACTAAAGCCGCTGCTGAAACTGCAGACAAGCCGCCACGCTCTGCACACTTCAATTACCGCTGCACCAGAGTTTGTCAAAACAAGTCAGAATACTCACGTGATCTGAGTTACTGTTGGCGCTGTGATAACACACAGAACTAAAAGTATAACCTGAAATGGACGCCGCCATGATGGAAACATCCCTATCAATCCCGATACCCCCTGTGGTTGCAAGCGCTCTGCTCAAACGCAAGGTACGCCGGGAAGTGTATGCGAAATTAGAAATGTCAGAGAGGAATAAATAAAAATAATTAAAAAATGTATGTGGCGTTTAATGTCGCTTCAATTAAAATAATCAGGTTTCAGGGCTGATTCACGTACAATAGAAATAAGTGCAGTGGCTTTAATATTTTTGTGATAATTAAAAAAATTAGAATTGCAACTGAAACGAAGTGTTAGTATTCTATAAACTATGAAGATAATAAATTAAATGTAATTAACTAAGAAAAAGTCGTAAGGAAAAAGTGAAAGATTAACTCCACAATGAACACACAAGTACACCCTACCGACAAAGGTAATGCTATTAAATCCTAACATGAGCTTTGGTTTAGTTATATATTTAAAAATGTTTCCTAAAAACAGAAGCCATTTATTACAGTATGTTACAGTACTCACTATTCAACTGTGTGATCTAAATTAAAAGTTTAACCAACTAAACGTCTAATTTACAAATTTACACAGACCGTTGTTTTACACATATATTTATAAAGATAACTTAAATTAAAAATAAGTATATTCGGACAGAAACATTACATTTATATTTTAATTAATGACAGATCTCATTGTGTGCCCATGAATATACCACAAAATCGCAAAGTTGTAATGTTAGACACACCCAGACGGAGGCAGTAATGAGTAATAATAGATGTTAAAATTCAAAGAAGAAGGAGAGCACGCCGCATAAATAGCATCAGCATGGATGACAACATTGAAGACCCTCATGCCTGTGAAAATATATCAGACCAGGAGGAAGACAACTGCCTACAGAATGATTTTAAAACGTCAAAACTGGGAACAAAAGATTAGTAAGTGTTCCGGTTTGCTGCTGTTCGGTCCTTTTCGAAAACAGTTTTACAGCCTTCAATGACAACAACCGTGCTTTACAGTTACACACATGTACGGGTTCTCAGTAAATCAAGTAATTTCATCTTTTATGAGAAGTTCAGAAATTAAGTTTAATTCTCCGCCAAAATTATTCACTGCTAAAAAATATTTTCAGAAGACTAAATGTCCAATAGCCTTGGTAAAAATTGTTTTTAAAAAGTTACAGGTAATAGTTTGCACCCAGGCAAGCTGCTACACTCTTATCTAAAACCAGCAGTCGACCGTGTCGCAGTATTAAAAATCACTTCTTTTAATTAAGAATGAAAGGGTCAAATCACATTGCACCGTACCTAAAGCTTCCTGTGGGTGGTGAGTTCACTGGAAGGTACCTAACCAGGATTCCACACCAATGACAGAGACATTGCCTCTGGACCAAAGCGCCACTGAAACAAACTCGGTGTCTGGTTTTTCCTCTTCATGATGCACGATACATTTTGAAGGCAATCGCACTATTGTGCTCCTGAAAAGTATCTTTGCAAAGTACTTGGTGTTGAGTCTTAGTAAATGTCTGTTTGATTAACTTTCTTATGGTCTATCAGATTCTAAAATTTATGAAGGCTTCTTCTTCTTCAAAGATAAATCCTTACTATTCATATTCACTTCATTTAGACAATCCACTGTACTGTTTACAATATCTTTACTGTAAAAATGTGAAAACTATTTTAGAAACATTTCCTAAGTACTTTAACTCGAAGCAGGACATTTCTAATTGACTCCTCATACTACATATCTTATTTAGATAGTAGTAGTCTTAGTGTTTTATATTTTACACTTTACCCTTCACAAAACACATACTTTGCTAAATTGAAATTTCAATGCTCATTATAACCAATGTAATATTTTGCTGCAGTATTATCATTTTACTTTTTGAATTTCTTCATTGTCATGCCATTGTTGCTATTGTTATAGCAACAATGGCATGATAACTACTGCTCATTTTATTACTCTTTTAATTTATTTTACCATTATATTGTTAAAATATTATCCTTTGTACTACTACAGTAAATTCCTCTGTTCGCCATATCTTCAGAAAAATGTTCTTTCCTACTGTCAAAGAATGCTTTGAATCCTTGGCATGTGGAAAGACAAACCATCAGTGGAAACTGAGCATTGCTGCCAACTGCTTTGGTACACTAGACTTCTTCTGTGTACAGAAAAAGGTGTATTCTTCTTTACCATTCCAGTATGTCATTTTCACAGCTTTCTGTTTTACAGTGTAGTGTTCTTTTAGATTCATTTCTTCTGTTTCAGTCAAAGATGTCAGAATAACTTTGAGTGACTAAGGGTTCATGAATATGTAGTTAAGTTCAAACCACTGAACACTGTCACAAATCATTAATACATGTCACCAATATCTTTCGTTCCACAGCTGGGAAAGCGTGTACCAGAAAGAACTTGAGACTTTCAAGGACATTGGCGATGTTGGTGAGATATGGTAAACAAAGTACAAGTGTAAATCTATTGGCAGAATGACATTTAATGTTAAATATAACATTTGAACTTGTCATCCAGTTTAATTTTTTCTGATATCTAAATTTGTGAATTATACAGGTTTGGTGAGGAAAGCATGAGCCGTGTGCTGCACTGGATGGACAAATCCAAGATTCCAGAGAATGCAGCCATTCTGGACATTGGCACTGGAAATGCAGCCTTTTTAATTGAACTGGTTTGAATGCTTTTAATAAAATAATCACCCATAGTTCCCCTTACCCAAACATAATTTTTTTTTAGCATTTTATTTATTTAAATCAGTGATGTTAAACTCATTTTCACCAACAATGTTGTTGCTCTCTAAGGAGCGGTTGAAACTGGAAGACTGTATAGATGTAATTAGTGCATAACATATTTATAAATGTTTCTGCAATTGATTATTATTTATTAAAGTTACTAATATTGTGCAGTGCTCTATGTCATAAAAATGTCATTTTTACTGATTACAAAAATATAATTATGCTTACATGAATTGAGTAGTAGACTGAGTAGATCTCTGCTCATGGATCTCTCGTCATGATGAAATGCAATTTTGTTGTGGTAGTTTAGTCAGTCAATTTATGCTGTGAAGGAGCACAGTGCTTTATAATAAGACAATTAATCAAGCTCCCATGGGCCTGTCACAATGACCTGGCCTTTAGTTTGACATGTGATTTAAATAAAATAAAAGGCATCATATTGATCTAAATTATTATTAGGGGTATGTCTCTGATAACAGATAATCTCATGACAGTGATAAATCTTGCTAAATGTGATATTATGTAAGTGTTTAAGTAAAAATATTATAGTTTATGTGATGTTGTCCTTAACTTTTCCTTTTTCTTTACAAGGCAAGACATGGATACAGGAATCTGATGGGTATAGATTATTCACCAGCATCTGTAGAGTTGGCCAGAAATGTCCTGCAGGCAGAAGATTTGACAGATGTGATTGTAAAGGTAGGTTCAATCATTAGCTAATAATAATAATTTAAAAAAAATATATAGTCAAACCAATAGCAAATATAGTGTAAAATGTAAGAATGCACATCAGAATGCTGATGGTCTTTTAATTGCCAATAACATAGCTTTCAGCATGCTGAGAGGCTTTGTGGCCTCAGAGCAGGGTTGGAGGAAACTCCTGTGTGTTTACCATGTGGGAGAGTTGGGAAATAAGCTAGGTGGCACTGAAAGTGTTTGGAAGTCTGCCGTCCATTTAGAGGAACTCACCACAAAACCCAAAACCAGTGGCCAAGTCTAACATAAACACATGCCTACATATCCACGTCTAAATGCCAGCAGGTCCATAGGGAATGTGATGAGTGAGTTTTCCTCTTGTGTGCATGACACAGTTGTGTGTACGTTATATGCATAACACTTCTCTGACAGTGTGTATTTTGCTTCAGAAGAAAGCCTGCCATTGAAGTCAATATTGACATTAGCCGGACAGTGCAAGCACACAGTGGGTTTGTGTGCACATGTGAGTGGGAGAAAGAGATGGTATGTTGGCATCATTTTCCAGCACTACGGAATGTCATGCGAATCTGTGCAAATATGCCAGTGTTTGTGTGTCGTATGTGTTGTTAGTTGAGAAATATCTTCCTTGTCCTGCTCTCATCAAAGGTCAGCCTTGAGTTTCAAAACCATCTCTAGTTTCCATGAGTCACTGCCATCTCCCACACAGACTCTTGTCCTTTATACAATCACTGGACATAGTCCCATTTTATTTTCCCCTCATTCGGGTCACACTTAAAATGAACCTCAGGTCAGCTGCACCAATATATCAGCATATCTGTCTTAAGTGAATGACTCTTAATCCTTCCTCATAAATTCAGTGACCTGTGATTTGCGAGTTTGTTGATCTTGAGGTCACCCAAGAGATCTGGTGTTCTGCCCTCTGTTCCTGTGAAGGACTCCTTTCACTGAGAATACGTCAGCCAACTTTCTCAGAATTAACTGCTCTCATGTCGACAGCTGGAAATTAGTTTGAAAAGGAACCAATGAGGTAAAACGCAGCTAATCTTAGTCAACGCTGAAAGATTTTTCCCCAGGTATCTAAGCCACTTTCCTGAGGCTGCATGTACTCGACAGCTCTGCTACTCAAATGTCTATTTTGAACTTATTTCCTAATGTGTACGCTTTTTCTTTTTCTTAGGAAATGGATTTCTTAAACTGTCAAGGAGAGCTGAAGGATTTTGACATCTGCATCGACAAAGGGACGTTTGATGCAATAAGTCTAAACCCAGAGAAGACGGAGGAGGGCAAAGAACTCTATGTCCAGACTTTAAGAGGGGCCCTTAAGGAAGGAGGAATCTTTGCACTCACGTCCTGCAACTGGACCAAAGAGCAACTGCTAAGCAGATTCAGGGAAGGTAAAGTAGAAGGGTTGATAACAAGTGTTGTTTTCACATTTATGTTGAACAAATTGTGAAAGGACTGCTCGATGTACACCAGCATTGCTCTATAACAATGGTGGTGTCTGGTAGAGAAGGTTCATTTTAGGTTTAGGTTAGTTTTTAAAAATATTAATTATACTCTTTGTTCTTGTTGCACTAATACAGAAAGTTATATTATTAGAATTATATTTCAGTCAACCGTTGGCTAATTGGTGTCGGACTCCACATTTGAAACCAATGTCTTATTCTGTCAGTTGAATAGTTATCATATTTCCCTAACATTAGATGCCATATTTTTCTTTAATATTTTTCTTAAATTGTACTGTAGATGGGTTAATACTTTTCTTAAATGTAACAATATAACATAATATACATATAAATGGTAATGGGCAACGTCGCCTTGGAATAAAGAGAATAAATGGTAATGGGCAACGTCGCCTTGCAAATATCACACAACAGGTGGCATTTTATCTGTAGAAATCACTTTCAAAACATATAAAATGCTTGTTTAAATTGTTGAGTAAATGTTAGAAAGGTTGTCATGAGGTTGAAGGCTTCCAGGCAAGTGTCAGTGTGATTTGTAGTGTGCATATCTGGTTACACATCTGCACGTTTGTTGTCTGACCCTGAACAAGGCAGAGGCTTTGCAAACATCGCAGTCATCTGCCAAGCTCTTATGCTGCAATTGACAGGAGCACTTATCAGGAGGCTTTCATTTATTGCAATTCACCCTAGTGTAGTCACACTGGAGAGCCTGCAGGGGGCCAAAGGCCTGTGAGATCTCATCTGTCACCTTGAAGCCCCAGGAAGCACCACAGATGGTGGATTGATAGTTCCTTGCTCCACATTCTTCTCCCCTGTGTGTTGTGGCCTTTGTGTACAAAGACTGTGTTGATGCTCTGGTTGTTTGCATAATACACATGTCTTGACCTGTTTTTTTTTTTCATTCTTGTGTTACCACTCAGGATTTCAGTTTGAACAAGAGTTGCCAACACCCAGTTTCCAATTCGGGGGCAAGAAGGGCAACTCTGTGACAGCACTCATCTTCAAGCGGGTACATTGATCTATATGTACAGGAGGAGGATTTTAAATGTATCAAACTAACACCAAGTAATGTCATATTTTAAAATGAATCCAAATCAATAACATAAAAAAAAACTAAGTTGAAAATGAGAAAATAAAATGCAGTTGTGCCATCTTCACTTGAACCTCTAAAATATCCTTCTGCTTCTCGTGCCCCACCACTAATGTCTCTGTTCCCCTCCAGTGGGGTCTGCACCACACTTTGAGAAGCATTGCAATAAAATATGATTTTTTTATTCAAAATATTCTGACTCAAAAATGATGTACTTTTGATAATGTTTAATGTGTTTTATCCGTCATCCAAATACGTAACATAAGAATTACTTGTTTATACTTAAAGCTGAAGTTAGGGGATGGTGTACAATTAAAAAAAACACACCTGGGTTTTGGAATGTTCACTTTACTGGGTCTTGTGGTCATGACCTGTAACACTGTTTAATTGTCCCTCTGTTACAGTTTTCATAGATAAAATCAGCTCAAGAAGGATTTTAAGCTAAATCAAATAACCTTTGCAAACAGCTGATGGTTTGCATATAGTAAATTAAATTCTGGGTGAAGGGAAAAGCTTTCACATGAAACAGTTTACATCTGATCATCAGTTCTTGTGCATTTTGACATTTAATGCCTTTCTCATGTGAACACTTCATCTTCACCGTGTGTGAACCCACTGACACGTGTTTATCTCTAATATGGCTACATTGACAAATGAGTGTTACTCATTAAATCACCCTAGCTTTGTTTGTGGTAGATGACTGTTTAACCTGAAAAGCAAAAGTTGTACTTAACATTTATTTCATAAATCATACTAATTCTGTCCAAAATGACTTTGCCAGGATCCATTGGTGTTTCCTGACCCTTGACTACAACTGCCATTCTTCTGTCCAACCAAATACTTAATTGCATCCATCTTTAGCACTGTATGAAAAATACCCCCAACCTAATTGGCTTAACCGGAATCCAGCAGCGCTTGGGGTCCTAAAGACCATGATTAAGGGCTTCTGACAAAATGAATGAACAGGAGGCCGTAGCGTCTGTGAGCTGAGGAGCTTGTCTGCCATTTCCTCTCTCAATGGCATCATTAATAACTGCCAAGCACAGGATCCTAATTGCAAACTGGGCCACTGGCCCAATGGGAGCCGTTGATGTTGAGACATCCTGTTGAGTAAACACACGCAAGCTTTACAGGAATTACAGCTTGGAATTTTACAAGGTGCTAGGTATCCTGCCTAGGTCTGCATTAAGTTTACTCTCCTAGAGATTTCCCCGTGAAGTGAAATCTCACTTTAAAATGAACATCTTCTCCCTTTATCACATTTGAACCTTTGTCAGTAAATAACTGTTTGAGCTACACAAGAGTAAACAGCAGTTGTGTTTACCTTGGTGATAATCTTCCACATATTAAATTTGTCTGAATTTAATAGGTTTTTATGGCTCTGTAATATAATTACAACGCAATATCAATCTGCGTTTGTCAGTGACCACATTTTGGACTCGAATAGGGAGTGACATTTTAGCTACTGTGTAAAGGATACTTAAAGAGACGTCCTGCCAGTTTCAAATGAGATGTTCAAAATGTTCACTTTTGTCAGCAACATGATATTTTGATTTTTTTTTTGTCTTGGCATGTTAAAGCAGTGAGTTTATTCTACTCAGTGTTAAGGCCTATGCTTTTAGACCGCATTGTTAATGTTAATCTTTCAAGTGTGATACTACAAGTATTTATTTTATTTCCATCCTCCCTGGATACACTTTTATAGGATTTTGTGGGTTGATTGAATTACATGGCAGCATAGCAGTAGTGTTTTAAAGTTAGAGTAGAGTTGAGGTTTTTTGTTTTTAATGTTTTTCACACTGACTTACTTTTTTTTTTACATCAACATTTACGACTGCTTTTTTAATAACAAACATAGGATTAAAGGTAATTCCCAGTTTTACAAAACTGGATTTGGAGTTTATGGAAATATTCAAATGTTGTGGTAGTGTAATTGTGCACAATACCTGTAATATTTTAATAGGTATAAGGTAATGAAATGTAAAAGGCGACACCACAATTTCTAAAAGTTAGTGGAGGGTTTCTGTGCATTACTACCCACAAACAAGTACGGGTTTTTTTTTTTTAATACTTGGGCTGTGAACCATTTGGTAAATTATATAATGTGTTGAGTCATTGATGCAGTAAAATGAAACATTGCCCTTGTGAAGTTTAGCTCTGTTGTACCAGGACGTCAACTGCGTTTGGCACCATTACCATCAATAGAAAGCATAACTGAAAGGGGGTGGAGACGTAGAAGTATCGTAAATGCCTTGGGGAGGAACACTGTGGAACAAACCAAGGTAGAGGGGAGTTAGTGCTGTCCAGTCTAAACTTATAGACGTGCGTTACTGTTACACTCTGAACGTTACTGGTATTACTAATTATATAAAAACGTACTTATCAAATATAACAGGTCATTGTGTCTTTGTAAATAATGTAAATTAAATGTAGAGTTTCTTCAGGGACGCTTCCCAACCTTCGCCCGGTAGACGTGGTTCGTCCGTACGCGGATATTGTTACAATCAATGCTAAGGCTTGAAAGCAGCAGCGAGCGCTCAGCTGCTCGCAGTTCTGTCCAGTGTTAGCGCTGGCGGCTGCAACTGCAAAACTTTTAAATTACTTTTATCTATATGTATATTATATAATTATATAAACCCCATGACTCTCTTTTCTGTCTACCTAATTATGTTTTTTCGCTGACGATGCCTTAACTTCGAAAAACCCTCTGCTGGCCAGGTAGGAGGTTATTTGATCAAACATGCATCATCATTTTATCTTGATTTCTACTCATGTAAAGTGTTAATGTCTTTGCTCTCAATTGTGCTTAAATGCTCAACTCTGAAGTTGCAATCTGTTCTCAATCTCTGCAACCCTTTAAAAGTCAGATGCGCCTCATCTCTCAGCAGCAGCAGCAGCACTGTGTGTGTGAATGTACTGGTAATTTATTTACTCCAGTTTAGTCATTACATGTGGCTGAGCTGTAATGTGTATTGGGATTATGAGAACCAGCCTGACCAACCTGTTGTTGCATAAAAGTTTCTAATAACCCTGCTGCGGTGAAACTGAACACAAGCCCAGTGTTAGCTAACGCCACATCTATCAGTCATACAGATGAAGTTCGGTCAGTTCAGTTTGCCCAAACTGTTAAATAATGCCTCCATTATCTGAATTGCATGGTTTAGAAAAAAAAACCGTATTGCGTCAACACTCGACATCAGTGCCATCTGTCTCTTCCATGCATTTAAACCTGTCCTCCAGCCTGTACTGAGAATGTCTTTCTATATCTATCAGTTGAAAGAAAACATTTTCTTTATAACTTTTGCTTTTTGTGCATGAGCAAAGACGTAAAGGCCTTTTCTCCAGTGCCCCATCCATGTTTATGTTTAAATGTCAATACCATACAGAGTTGTGTACACTGAATTTATTTGACCTCTCCCTACAACAACAAAGCATCTACAAATTGAATTCAAGTACCGACATGCACAGCAGTTTCTTCCATTGCTCTTTAATGTTTAATTATCAAGTAAATACACGTAATACCTACTTTGTGCACTGATGTTTTGTTTTAGAAACAAAGGGTTGGGCTCGTACTCATTTTGCAATGACTTTATGATCAGCTTTTTTCAAACCTAGTTAGTCATTTAAAAAACATGCCATTGTGGCTATAGAGATGAACATTTGTCACTGTCATTTTCTTTGGATGTTAGCAGTGTGTTTGGCCATTCTATCATTCCACTGCAGTCAGTTGATCTTTGTGGACACCATAAATATAGTGCCTTGAAGAACTGGTTTGGTACCAAGGAAGCCTAATTAGAAATACCTGCATGTGTTTCTTGCCACCATCGTAGCAGCAGCGGTTGTCCTTGACTTTCTGGGAAGATGATTGGTCTGGTTAACTCAACAGGAAATGTCAGTAGTTGTGCACAGGCATTCTGCCTCATAAACAGAAAGTGTTGCTAAAGTATGGGTTAGAAAGGAGAGTGGGAACTGAAGTAATTACGTTTATCTCTGCAGCTCTACTATCGCTGAAGTGACGATAAAGATAAAGTTCTTACAAATAGTAGCCCAGGAAACTTGTTTTGATTCTCTTTAGTTTTGGAAAAAACATATTGTCCTTATGGTGGGTTTTGATTTCGAACATACCAGCAGTGGAAAGTTACAGCTTGGTGGAAACAAGCAATTATATCTATGAAATTATATCATGCGAGTCTGCAGAATGCAGTGTTTACTTTGAGTGTTTTACTACTCATAAGCCTCGGAAATGTTTTCTAATGGTGCAAAACACAAAGTCTGCTGTAGTGGTAGAAGAATAGTATTTACTTTGTATAACAAATTGAACCAGTCCAAATGTATAATATACAAGTTGAGATATATATATATATATGACATAAACAGGTGATACTCTTGTTTTTGTACTTGGGATAGACATAATTTATGGCAGTTGGTTTCAAAGAGGGATCACTCTGCACTTCAGTGTGTGCTTAAGACGTGCACATTTGCAGTGTCTTTGTGTTGCAGGCAAAAGGCCCTGTTAGAGCTCTATTCTCCCACTAAGCAGCTGTGTGCTGAGCGAGCTGCTGGTCCATTCTCCAGCAGTGTGTAGAACTCTTTTCTCAGTATCAGCACAGACACACACACTCCCCCGCCCTTCTTTATGCGAGTTTCATTGATTCTGCTTAATTTTTTCCCTCCTTCTGTTTTTTACAATTTGTTTTTTTCTGTTCCTCTAACACTGGCTTTTTTTCTCTCAGTAGTTCTCTGGCCTAAAGCATTATGCAAACCTGTCAGAAAAGGATTGTTAGTCAAGCCTATCTGTGGCCTTGTGCTAGTCTATTTATTTTAGTTTTTTTCTTTTCTTTTCTTTTCTTCTCTGTATCCTGCAGTCATTACTGCGTCTACTTCAAATGCAACCAAACTTATGTGGCTTCAGGGACTTGAAAACTGTCTCGCCTGTTTCACAGTGAGTTAGTTTCCGCGCGGTTACTCTTCCGTTCTGATGTATATTACAACATTAACATAGGTTTTAAAGGTCTTGACTCCCATGGGCCAAAAGAATAGACGCATTCTTGCATAGACTATAGAAAACCCCCGAGACAGGCATTAGATGAAAAGCATTCTGGGATACAATGGGAATCTCCGTTCAACATATCCCATCATGAGATTTCTGGGTGGTGATAGTACAGAGTCATGTTACCATTTTCATTTTGTTTGTATCCTCAGGGTGACAATGATATTACACTTGCATAGATTTGTTATGTAGAGTTTGTTTTCACATGTCTCTATGTCTGGTGGTATTTAAGTGTAGTATTTGTTTGTTTTTGTGCGTGTGGATGCATGTGCATACCCAGTCCAGATGTGCTTTTTGTCTTTTATGGCTTCTTGTCATCAAAACACCTCTGTTTATGTCGAGCAGTTAGATCAGTATAGTTTGTCCAACATAAGACGTTAGCTATCTTTCAGAATCTATGACGAATACGATACTAACACATTTACAACAGTAGGACTATTCATGCAGGGAGGTGGCAGCTGTCATGAGCATACAGGAAGTCCATCACTCGTCCCATTACTCAGCATGGATTATCTGAAGTTTCTTTTGCCATCCACACTCTCTTCACTTGGACATTATCCCCAGATTAGAAGATGGTGACACGTGCAGACAGCGTGGTCTGACTTCCTCTGAGTTTTCAGTGTAGATTTGATTTAAAGTATGTTTCTGGAGGCACTTCTCTAGAACCATGGGTTCCCAATAAGTAGATCGCTATCTATCAGTAAATCACAGAGGGCCTACTGGTAGATCATGCTAATTAAAAAAAAAAATATATATATATAATTTTGAAGTGTGTAGTAGTGACTATATACTGTGAAAACTGTATAATAATTTCCCATAGTGCTACATGTATTTAACCAGTACAACATATTATGTTCATACTGTATGTTTATATGTTGATTTCATATGAGTAAATATATATTTAATGTTTTCTGTCCAAGTAGATCAACTGAGCCTGGTCATTTGAATAGCTGTCCTCATAGCCAATAGTGTGGACACCCCCGTCCTAGGATACGGAACATTTCACAAAGAAACAGTTCAGTGTGTCAGCAGTTGTGCCACAAAAATAATACACCTGTGATCTGTGACTAAGAGGTCTTGCATTATGCATTGCAGTGTTTGACACTCTGATGGCCAAAGTGAACTTGGCAGGAATGAATGAAATAAGGAACACTGCCTGCACAGCACGGTATTGCATAACAACCCAAACGACCCTTTATTGACTGATTGGTAGTGACAATTGTATAATATTATTTGTTTGTACAACAAAGGAGCAGGGTTGTCTAATTGAGCTGACCTGAGCCATTGCAGAGGATTGCTTGCGGCAATGGAGGTTCCCATGTAATGTATCCCTGATGGATTAGGGCTCTGCTTAGTGTGTGCAGAACAGAGCAGGCACACATGGATAATGGTAGAAACCGCAGTCTGAAAGACACGGTGTGGGGGTAGTGGTGTAATTAGTGGGGTAGCTGATGTATAGAGAGTCCTGGCATGTGAAGGTCAGTCCAGGGGGCAGGAGGCCCCAGAGGTCCCTGTACTCAAACAGAAACACCTGATGTTACGCCTGTTGAGTTTCTCAGTATTTCTGATAACTATTTTAGGTCATGGTCGGATAAACACACATTTACTGAGAGTGTACGATGGTTTCTTACACCTTATAAAGTACAAGTCGAGGAGCGGTAATAATTTTTCTAAAAGTGTGCTGGCTCTGAGCTTTGGTGAGAACAAAGAAAAATAACTCTGGAAATCTACAGTGAAACTAAGAGCCAGGCACCACTCCCTCACCTGGATTACCACATATTCTCCTGTTTTTGTTAACACACTAACAAAAACTATTCCCCAGTGCACTCGTCATAGGTACATGACATTTTCAAGATGGCTTCAGCAGAGTTAGATCTGACCACTGACATTTAATGTATAGAATCAGACTAAAACACATTTGGTGCATTTAGGTAATTGTTTTTCCATTTGCAAATAAATTAATTTACCTCACATGAGGTTGTTCTTTTAAATAACATTTTGAAATGTCACAAGTACAGCCTTAAAATTATACCAGTGTTAATTTAATGTGTGAAGTGAGCTTTGTCCCACTTTTCTTTTTTTTTACCCTTATTCCGAAAGCTCACTGTGACAAAACACTGTCACAATGCTTTGTAAAGATCACTTGAGTTGTCTTTCTGCATGAATTTGGTAATAAAATCTGTATGTCCCACACCCTGTGCTCAGCAGCAGCATGTGACCACAAAGGAAGCGGCACTGGTATATTGCAGAGGGAAGTTGGCTTTCATATGGGTGTTGTGTGTTGGTGTGCCTTCTTGCCTGCTAACCACTGAGACGAACTTCTTTGTTAACTGTTGCGTCCACACTCGAGTAGTTGTTTGAGTCATGTGTCACGCCTCTGTTTTATTGCAGAAGTGTTGTCAGGAGTGACAGTACAGTCAAACGGAATTATCTTGGTGGATCTCTTCCTCGGCAGGTACTGTGAGCGCCGGCGGGGTTTTATTCAAAGGGCGGTCACCGTCGTAAGAGCAACATTCAGGGGAATATGCAGGAGGAAGCCAAAACCTGACCACAATGCACTGGGTTTGATGGAGAGAGCACTTCATTACGCACTTCTGAAGATCTAGTGGTGTGGTGGCATGTTGTTTTTGGCCAGTGTTCCCCTGCCATTGGGTGCTAGGGTGATGGTCAGAGGAGTCAGTGGTATGTGTTGACCTCCCTAGGACCATTTTTATGACCCTGGTCACTTTGTATGAAAAACTGCTGACTGTGTGTTCACCCTGAATTAACGGCCTGCGTCGCAGACTTTTACTCAAGAAAAACCCTTTCCTCTTAATCATCCCCAATGACGGCTACATGCCACATAAAAAGCCCTACGTCGTAGAATATCTTTTACTGATTAAAAACACAGAATGAGTTTTAAAAAGTGCAACATGTATTTCCGAAGCATTTCCTTGTGTCACACATGCAGGGTTTTGTTTGTTTGTGCGTCGTCCTCTTTTCATTAGTATGAAACCAAGTGCTCTCTTTCAGCTGTAGCCACAGATCAAAGTCTTGACACCAGACGCACTGTGCTCAAGTATGCAGCAACCAGAGCCAATTGGTGATGGACACCAAACACCCCGTCACACAACTTTCGGGGCCCCAAATAGGCTTCTATTCATCTGCCTGTACAAATCACAGTCTGGGCAAAGAGCCACATTATCTTAGCTGCCCTTTCGAGTGCCCTCCTGAATCATTGACCATTGTGGACCCGGAGCTGCTGTCTGCACCCCTGCATGCACAAATCAGACCAGAATTATTGGGTTTTAGTTCACAGTGGAGGTCAAATTTAGTAAGACAAGCTTGTTATACTGTTGTGTTGGCTGGAAACATGGAATGGTTTATGTTGAGAGACCAATCCAGTCGGAGTTTTATGGCTCCATCTCGTCAGACAGTGTAAGAGTTTTGCCCAGAACACACTCGATACTGGAAATATGACTACTGTATTCTTTCTTAACGTTCGTGGATCTGTGCTTTGACCTTTGAACTCTTGAAACACTGAAAGTGCCACAGCAGCGGTCGTAGTAGTAGTGGTAGTACACCATGTGACAGTCAAATAACATTGGTTCTTCATTAGCAGTGAGTTATGAAATGAAACAGCTTCTCTGATAAGTGCGGACGCTGCAGAAGTTCTCAACAGTCACTCGATTAGGCTCATGTTTCCCTATCATAAGTAGATGGTTCATTAAGTTAGCATGGATCCAAGGCTGAATTCACACTAGGTCTGCCCTCTCCCATGACCCCACTTGCCAGTCATTACACCGACACACACACAGACACACACACATAAACAGGCATGCTCTTACAGACACAGACGCTCACACAAACGTGTGTGTGTGTGTGTGTGTTCGTGTGCTCTCACCGTTAAGCTGGTAGAACACGTCACACTTCCTAACTCCATCAGTCAAACAGCACAGCGCAACAGCCAGTACACATGCAGTAACTGTCACGCTCACCTACTCCCATTCACACACGCACACACACACACACACACACACACACTGCAGTCATTATGTAGTGTCAGCCCTACTCAGTAAAGTAATCTTTAAGACTGATCAGGAAGAACATTCCCTTCTCCCCTGCCTCCCACCATCAGCACCAGTCCCTCCTGCACGCTGAGGCCCAGTTGTGCTCCAGTAACTTTCTGGGATAAATGGAGATAATGGGAGTCATATGCTACTAGCTGGTTTGGGGCAGGCCTACATGAAACATTTATAGTCGTCATGTAGTCATGGGGCTGGAGAAGATGGAAGACATTCAGAGGACGTGGTGAAATAACAAGATGTGACTAGTGAGTGTGACTGGTTGTAAAACGGTTAAATCAAATCTGTGTGAACAACACTCCATCGACACCTCGTCTTTTATCCCTTTCCTTCCATTGTGTTCAGATGAGCTAATATCAAACCCGGTGCTCGCTTGCATCCTTCGTTCAGCAGAATGTTATGTAAGTGCAATAACCCTCACTTAACATGAAACCACATGTTAAACAGACAGAATAACACAGTAGGTCTGGAAGATCCATCAGCATTAGGCATAGCGCCGCTCTAGAAATCTGTCATTAACTAGAAACGACCGGGGGAGCCCAGCCGTCCTCATACTCTTTAATTCAACATGTCAGTGTTTGGTGGTTAGCTAATAAAAGCAACTTGTTTCCCAGGAATCAAACGGCGTCAAAACCTCTGCGCAGAGCAGATTTGACAAGGTATGTTTGTCCAATGAGAAGGCATACGGACCATCTGCCGTTCGTGTACTTCCCCTGATGATTTTCGAAGGCCAGTGTTTACTGCAGCAGTTACTCTTTGTTTGTTACATCTGCTCATGTGCTTGTGGTGAGCAGCCACAACACCCTACACTATACATAAGGTTCCTTTTTATTCGTGATCTGCAACCACAGTCAATCTCCTTTCCAGATTTACCAAACCTGATCTTCTTTCACAGTCTGGTTTGGATCCCTCAGCAACGATTTATTTCTGTTTTCAAGCGACGATGCTAGCATCCTGTACACAAATACAGTATGTAGAGGTCCATAAGAAGTTTGCATGGTGTTCTTCTGGCAACTCCAGCTGCCCCAAATAGTCCAAATATATAAAGGATAAACACACAAAATCAACCATTTCTGTATTTCTAAAAAGTTAGTAAAATATTTATATATATATATATATAAATAAATAATTTATAAAATTATTATATGTAATTATTATATGTTTATATGTAAATTATTTAGATAAGGGATGATCTGTTAATTAAAAAAAATCATATATATATATATACATATATACATATATACATATATATATATATACACACACTGTACATTCTTTAAGGTTTAATCGAGAGACTCTTTAAAAGTAGAAGATTGTCTCACCTTAAGATAAACCAACCAAATCATGCTAATCTTTCCATTATGTTCTACCAGCAGTGTTGTAGCCTTTGAACTGCCAAACAGAATGTGCATATGCATACAGTTGACCTGCATTATCATGTAGTATCACATATAGGTCTCGGCCTTTCAAATTCCTACCCTCTGAAGATGGAGGCAACACTAGCAGGGGCAGCTCCCAGCAGCAGTGGTAGTCGTATTGTTTGTGTCAGTGCCGCAGGAAACCTTCGAGAGAAGCGTTATTTTTAAACGGCGCTGCGTTTGGACAACAGCTGCATTATGGGCAAACTCTGGGCTGATCACAGCTGCACGTGAGAGCAGCTGTGATCAGGCGGTGGTCGTACGTAATGTGGTCTTAATATTATTATACGCTTTGGTGCATACATTGGGTGAGTGAACTAAACTAAACCAAAACATGCTGCTGTTTTCTGCACATGTGAAGGTGGTAAACACTGAATGTGTGGGTTGACGGTTTTTGAAAAGAGAACAATTGTGAGAAAAAAAAAAAGTCATCCATAGAAGTCACTTTGACAGCGTGTGGAAACTCCCCAGCCATTCTAGATGGCTGTATAATGTTAAGAGCTCACGTGACAGATCAGCAGTGGAAAAATATGAACAGTATGTCACTGTAACATATGAAAACCAGACGTCAACCGCCGGATTCTCTGAAGATTATCTTTTAAGCGACTATAACCTGGTATTTTTTATGTTGAAAATCAGCTGAATTAGTAGGTTTATTGAAGTGCAGTGAGTCACTGAACAACACCAATCATTCTTGTTTTTAAAGAAGTGAAGCAATATTGTCTTCAACTCATAATAATCTCTCCAACAGTGCAAAGAATACTTTAATCTATGACTTCTGTCATTTAGACTGTGCCTTATTTCCTACTTTGCTCTGGTGTATTGTACATAGTTGTTTTTTCAAAATGGCTTTTTTGTTTCTTTTTTTGGCGTCAACATCATCCCTGAAATGTGAAACATTTAAGGAAAAGTTACAGTAACCAAAGCAGATTTTTGTGTGGATGGAGACTTTTATTGCGTCAGTTTATAGCTTGGCTCAGGACAAGGCCCAGTAACCACAGTCCTTCATGTATGGCCAGTAATGGAAAGCACAAAGGTAAATTTATAGGGATTTGTCATGGCCTCAACACATAGTTTTCTTGATGTGTAGATTCATGACAAGTCATTTCAAATCTCTAAAGTTTCCCTCCCTGTAGAAACAGTGATTTTTTTAACCTAGAAGAAAGGCTTCATTCATTTCCCTTATTTATTTCCCTCTGCATCCACACAGGGATTGGCTGTAGTGAGAGTGACACCCTCCTACCTCCACCACCACCATCAGCCCTTCATGTCTGCCCTGCAGATGGGAGGTCATCAACGGGTCGCCTGTTTCACCCACATGCACTACTCTCTGCCCTCCACCCTCGTCTAAGATGGCTGCTCACGGCCTCCTCCTGCATTCAACCAGATTAGAGCAGAGTTGTGTGCTACCATGGTGATCATTTTATCCAAAACATTGGAAAAGAAGAAGGGTGTCAATGATGTAAGGCCCAGGAACACCGAGAGACAGCTGGTGAGAGAAACGTAACCTTCTCAGTGTTGCACAAAGCAAACCGGTTTGTTGTGATCTATCGTTGCATTTAGGGATTGTCGCAAAATCTCACATGTACCAAACAAGTCTGCAGAGTGAACAGGCAAGTCATTGAACTACATAGGCACAGATGACAGTGATGGGCCTTTGTAGGTACTAAACACGCACAATATAATTAAACATATTCAACCACTGTTTGGTAATCAGTCAACGTTGGTAATTTAATGTTTGACGAGACTTCCTGTACTTCTTTGCTGCTCTCCATAGCCACTGCCTCATTTCTAGATACCAATGAGTCACACACTCAACTGGGGCTTAACAGCGATCATCAGTGGTACGGTACATAGAAATTATTATAAGGTTAACAAAACCCAATTCTTAAAGATACAGTTAATACCTTTTAATTATGTAAAATGAGTTAGAATTATTTGGTCATAACTCTTAAGAAGAAGTGTGTATAAGATGGAGGAACTGCAGTTAGGCAACATGTACAAGCCTGGAGTTTTAAGTTCTTTTGAAGCAGGAATTAAATGTATTCTGCATCTAATTGAATTGAAACAACACATGTATAGATGGAGAAGTATGTGACTTTGTTGTTCCTCAAAACAAACACTTGACACATTTGATAAAAATACAGAGCTCTGCCTGACAACAACAGCATTAGCATTAGCTTCAGCTAGCCATTCAATACTAGAGTTATAATTGTATCAATTACTCTTTTAAATGATGATGAAATAGGTCAACACCCCAAAACTTAAATGATCCTAAAACCCCTGTGTGGTGCCTGTTAAGAAATCACACTTAGGGAAGTTTAACTAGGAAACGTGTTTATTTATAGGGAAAAAAACGTGTTTACACAATTGTTCTTTAAATAGTGCCACATTTCAACAAAGAATGATTTGCATGTTTCAACATTCAGTAGAGCAGTAAGCAGTACATCTAATGTTTTGTAATCATATTGTCCTTTACAATTACATCTTAAGTTTAAAATTACAGTAATGGTAAAAATATCCACACAAAAAAAGATAATTGCACCATATTGAACTTTTGTTTTGTGCAAACTAAAAAATCTTTTTAAATTAAAGTGTCCTGTAACTAACTTATTCTGCATCCCTCTGACCAACAGCAACAGCTCCATACCATGAGCAAAGGGACCACCCTCTTCTCCTGTGGGTCTGTGGGTAGGTTATTTCCATCCTTTTATTTCCCCTCTGCCTTTAAGGTTTTTTTTTTCTCTCTTCATTTCCTTTTTCACATTGTTTAAAGCCCTGAACAGTCTAATGTTAATGGTTGGTGTGCCCTTTGTTATAAAATAAATATCACCCCCCCACCCTAGATTAATTAGACCACCAAAGTCAGAGATCGCTGCCACAACGGCCTCTTTGTTAATTCCCTTGGTCTTTCACTTCTTCTTTTCTCTGTCTGTCACTCACCCCCCCCCCCCCCCCCCCTTCTCTCATGATCAGGGTGCACCTGCCCTACACACGGCATTATACTCCATTCTCATGGGAGTGAACAGTAATTGAATACGCTGTTGTCTATGTCAACAATTTCCTTTTTGGCCGTGTTAGCGCTGCAGTAATTACCCCCAGTGTTAAAAGACATGTTTCTGTAAATAAACGTGTCTCTGTCTCGCTGTCTGCTCTCCTGTCTTGAAGTTACGTTGGTCACGTTTGTGCTAGGAGTGTAGTTTACTGTTTTTTTTTTTTTATGTTGACTTTGACATTGTCTCACATGGCGTGTTAGTTCAACTCCAAAGGCTGGCCTTTTGAAGTGTATCTCTCTCCCCCGTCTGTCAAGTTGTTTTCCTAACATTCCAGTCAGGTCGTCACTGCAGCCCCCGTTCATTGTTTGTCCGCCCAGAACAATGATTTCTCTGAGTCAAGCATTCAAAAAGGGATGAGATTCCGATGTGCAAGGGTCCGTGTCTGACAAAAGCTTTAGTGGATTCCCAATCAAACCCTCTTGGCTCAGTAGCCCGAGAGCTGCCTTTTCTCCCGACTTCACTGTAGGTGTATTATCTCCCACTGTTGTGTTACAGTCTCTTTGTGTGGACCATCGGACAGCTGAAAACAGGACACAGAGCTCTCTGAAGTCCATTGACGTGTATTTGAAGATATTCAAATGACGTTTCAGTTTTTAAACCCTTGTCTCTGACTTGAATTTTCAACCGTCCCATCATTCATCCTCAAACCATTTCAGATTAAATAAGTGGTTTAAAGCCCCGTAGTGAACATTTTTCTCAAGAAAAGTTCAAGCTCTTCTTGTGCAGTGCGGTCTGTACATGTCCTAAACGGCTTCAGGTGCACAGGATATGCTTTTGTTTTTTAAGTTACAAATATTTTTTTCACTCTCGGCTCAAGAGAGTGAACACCCTTTTTCCCAGAAACTTGTCTCTGCAGCGTCTAATTACTTGTTCTTGGGTTAATTGTATGACTGCTTGTGCCTGTGAAGAACCAAGTGTACTACTATATAATTAACTTTTTAGATATTAGACATTGTAGTCTAGCTTGAAGTATTAAGGAGAGTACTGCTTGAGATGCCGTGCGAGTGAGATTGTATCCCTTTGACACTTTCAGAGGCAGATAGGTGGCTGGATCTGGGGCGAAGCTGTGCTGTCCAGCAGAGAGTTCCCTGCCAGACTGGTGCCAGTCTGAGGGACGTAGTCCCCGAGCCAGAAATCCAACACTGGGCCAAGGAACCATGCAGTGCCACGGCGATCACAAGTCTGATCAGAGATCTGGGCCTTGGTAACGGCAGCGTGACCGGTCCCTGTTCCAGCAATACATCTCCCACCACACACTACACAGCTACAGCCACCAGCCAGGCTCCAACAGCACCCCCGAGCAAACGGCAGTGTCGCTCCCTGTCGTTCTCTGATGAATTAAGTGGGTTCCGCTCCCCCTGGAGGCCTCAGGGCTCCCGAGTGTGGACAACAGTTGAGAAACGAAGGTGCCACAGTGGGGGCAACGTTCGCGGAGGAGGGGGATTCTCTGGCGGCCACTCTCCCGCCATTCAGCGGAGCTCCAGCTTCAGCTTTCCCTCATGCTCCGGCGTCTTTTCCGACGGCTCTCTCGACTTGCCCTTCTTCAACCAGCGGCTGCCTCTCTGTCCTCAGTTTACCGCCTCCCCCGTGTCCCTCACCTCTCCTTCCTTCCACCTTCACCACTCACTCCATCACCACTTTCTGAGGCCGCTCTCGCTCTCCCATGAGCAGATCAGCCTGCCGGAACTGCAGAGGGAAGAGACGTCCGAGGCCAGTTCTCCTGATTCCACCCCAGAACTTGGGAGGCGTGCTGGTCCAAGAGCCGGAGGCTCAGGCTGTCTGTCTCGCAGCAGGTCCCAGCCCTGTGTCCTTAATGACAAAAAGATAGGCATGAAACGCAGGAGACAGGAAGATGCGCAGGAGCAGCGTCCCTCCTTGGACCTGGCAAAGATGACTCAGGTTAGCAGGAAAACTAAACATACACGTTGCAAGGCACTCAACACTTATCTGTGTTTATGATTAATAATGAAATGTGAATGTGTTTTTTATTTATTTATCTGTGTTTATGATTAATAAACACTCATGTGAATGTGTTTTTTTTTATTTATCTGTGTTTATGATTAATAATGAAATATACAGTAAATCATCAGTAGTTTAGTTGTGTCAAGTGGGCTCCTTTCATTAAATCCTGCGCCCAGTGCAGTTACCACACAAACACATTTTTTTTTTGTTCTCAGACCAAGTACAAGAGCAGCAGATGTAACAGGGTCATTCCCCCAGAGTCTGATCAGGGACTGAATTAAATGAGGTTGTTTTTTTTTTGTTTTGTTTTTTTTGTTTGTTTGGTTAGTTAGTCAGTGGTTTTGGGGCTAAACGATTGCAGCTCTCCTTCCTTCCAGCTCAGGGAGTGGTGCTTTAAAACTAAACTTGCATTCCTCATGGTTAGTCACGCTGCCTCACAACACACTCCAACAAACCCCGCTCCAGTACGTCATCTCGTTAACTCTACTTTGTGAGCGGCTTTCGAAAGAATATCTCCCGCCTACGATTTCTATGCCCCACGGTTTTGCCTCTAATTTTTGCTAATTTAATTTGTCATGATTTTGGAGTTTATTTTTTTCTCTGAGGAAACATCGAAAGTAGCATAATGTTCCTCAAAACCTTAAACCTTCCTTAAAAACAGACAAAAAAACAGTTTTCAAATCACTTTCCATTTAGTCATTTGGCAGTTTTTCCTTTTTTTTATGTAACCTCAAAACAAAGATATAATCCTGCTTCAGTATTAATTACATGGTCTTAAAATGAAGTAAGAACAGATGTTGACACCAAGCTAACATGTTTCCTAGCTTTCATTAATCCTGGTAGATCTTCCTGGACGTGTTCCTCCTGTTTGGAGCAACATTGTCTTTATGCTAAGAACACCAGAGTGTGCCACAGTAATTCCTTCCTTTTTACAAAAAGTTGTATTCCCAGCCTTTCACCCTCAGGTCCCAGCCCAGTTGGATCAACAAGGCTTTGTAAATGAAGTCTAGCAAGCATGTTTCCTCCAGCCATGCCAGCTGTAAAGAGAGGAAAATCAGGCACTCACTGTGCTAACACACATTAGCACAGCGAGTTAGTTTACATTAACTCCGGTTGCACCAGGCCTTGGATGTCAGGGTAGAGTGGAAGATTTTATTACTAAAACCCAAATATTCTGCAGGATCCCCACCGGTTTGTCCCTAATTCCTACAAACAGACCCACTTCATGGCCTGTTGCATGGGATCATGAGCAATTAAAATAAAATAATAAAAATTAACTATATTTTTTTAGGGTGTAGTATTGACCATTTACAATAATTTTCAATAATTTGTAGGCACCAAGGAAAAAAACAACCAGAAAAGTACACTAACATAATATTAAATTATAAACTGTCAAACATGAATATACCATTCTTAATATGAAGCTATTTATATGGATGTATTTTGAAATGATTTACAGATGTTTCAAAAAGTGCAGGTATTTTATTTTAGGAAATGAATGCAACATTTAAATTAATCTACTAGAACTTTCCACTGAGGTGTTAAACTGTGTGCGTCCACTTGTAACGAGTCCCCTGCGTATGTTGTCAGTAGAACGTAGTGTGAGTCTTGCTGCTGGATTCCTTGACCACGCCAGTGAAGGATGGTGCAAATACTGGGGATGCATGTCATGCTAAAACAAGAATACCTCTGGGATTAACACACACACACTCCCCAAAAGCCTGTGAAAGTACTCAGTCCCTTTGAGTCCTATGACTCAGTATTTTCCCTGGCTGGCTGCCGTACCTAGGCCCAGCAGGATGTGAATCGCCAGGATGGAAATCATTTCTCTTAATTTTAGGGCAGGGCGTATTCTTTGCTTTTAAGGAAATTGTCAGTGGATATTAGCTAGGTAAATCTATAAAAAAAATTATATCTTTTTTTTGTTATTATTTATAAGTCATAGCATTAGAAATGTTAGGGGCCATTTTAGGGGACTACTTGTGTAAGAGAGACTGGAGGAAGTGGCTAATTTTTTATGAAGGGGAGCCATCCCCCCCCCCCCCCCCCCCCCTTCCACCCCATTCCTGGCATGGCAGACATGGTGATCATTGCTAAGCGTCAAGCCCCACAGGCTTGTGGGTTTACCTAGACGGGTGTCTGTCTTGAGGTGCGGAGTTGACAATTTGGGCGTGCGGCGCAGCGACTAGTTGCGACTTGTCTTATAAGTTTGGCCGCACGTCTTACCTGAACTGGTTGCACTTTTGCGTTTTTAAATCTTATCTCAAGGCGTTTGCCTGTATCTGCTCCACATTCTTCAATGGTACAGTGAATATCAAATACAAAGTGTCTGATAACTGACATGGAGGCGTGAAGAAATGTTGTCCATCCGTCACAGTGAAGTCGAGGTGACGCTCTCTTACGTGGCCCGTGTCAAGCTGGCCCATCGGTTTTCTGATCTAAAACAAAGAGTAGAAAATAGTTTCGCACTGCGTGACCTGATTTTCATCATCGTTCTTTGTTTGTGCCTTCAGATTATACGTGAAGGTGTCTAGTCCACGTCAGAGATAAATACCTAGTTGAGTTTGTCCACGTCAGAGATAACGTCAGAGATAAATACCTAGTTGAGTTGTTTGGTGCTTACCTTGGGTTGCCAGTTCACTACAGGCACAAATCAGGAAGAAAGTGACAGTGATGTCAATCAGTGATCGTCTTACTGTGAGATAATAGGATAGTGGAGTGAGAAAACACACATTTATATAGAATTTACCTCATCATCATCTTCATCATCATTTTTATGGGGATGGAACACATGAAAACCAACAATGCAGAAATATTCCAAGTATATTGCGCAGACATTTCTACCAAATGACGCACATTTACATTTTATCTATCGGCTATGGTTAAGGCCGTCAAGTAAGTTAAGTTTGGGAGTCTTAGGGTAAGCCTCCAGGAAATGAACACGAATGTAAACATTTGACTCCATAGATTTAGGCCACATGAGTGGGAATGTTCTGAGAGAATCTGGGCACAGAGCAGTGATCTGGTCCCGCTCCCCCATTTTACAGCCACGCCCATCTAAATCCCAGTCTGCATTAGCTGAGTTTATAGAAAGCATATTGTGCAGAGACCCCACCCCACTACACCCCCTTCCCTCTCTCCTCTCAGTCTCCTCCTCCTCTGAGATAATTAGAAGTGGGGTAATGTTAGGGGTTAAGGAGGAAAAAACAAATGCTGAGAAATCCCCCTTTCCTCCTCCTGTGAGTTCCCTCCAACAAACAAATCACTACTCCTTGCTTTATTACCTTTACAGACGCAGAGCTCGTGTGTTCCGGGAGTTGCCATGTCAGAGTGGGCTTACCTAGATGGGTTTTTTTTTTCCTAGAATTCTTTTCGATCATGCTGAGTCACGGCAGTCGTGCTATTGTGAAACTTGGCGACGTCGGGTCACTCCCACGTCATTGTAATAGGAAAAGTGATGTCCAACACATGCAAGGAAACAGTGGGCTTGTGCATGATGAAAGACGAGGCTGAATAGTGAAAACCTCATCTCTATTCACCTCCATGCCTCCAACATCTGCTGCTGGGTCACTCCAGAAATCATTAACCCTTTGACTGGGCTGTGTAGCTGCTGGTCTTTGTAGCGAGAAATATTTCTGAAAAACAAAAAGCTAAAATAAAACCGATGACAGGTCACTGTTGAACCATAGGCCACACAAACACGAGCCACAAATCAAACAAACTTTCAACACAGAGCAGCACATGTTAACCTCAGCTCAGGCCTTGATTTTTTTTTTTTAGGATTTAAGCTCTTAGCCCTCACCCATTAGGTCTGGGGTTAAAGGAGCAGTAACAAAAATCCACCACTAAGGAAAAGTTCCTTTCAAGTATGTGCTATGTCTGTAGTCATTCTTGACACAGTGTCATTTTTGTCTCTGTTGTAATTGTTATTTATCCACATTTGTTCGAAGCAGGCCATGGGGGAGGGTGGGTAAACAAATTGGAATGTGGGTTAGTTCAGTTGGTGCTTTTCAAGTCTGCTCTCATAAAACGGTTCTGCAAGAAATTCTCATATTTTGACGGCAGAATGTAAACATGAACCAGAGGCACCAACCTTTTTTTTTTCTTCTTTTTTATTTAATTCAGACTCTTCAGACGTTTCAAAGCTTGAGCTACCCCAGACGCTCGGCCACTGACAGCTGCGGGACAAACCTAGAGCTTCCTTCTTTCCAAATTTCAAGCCAAGAGAATTCCAACTTTCCAACTTTGTCCGAGCTTGGACTGGAGTCACGGCAGGAAGTGGCAGGAGATGATGATGATGAGGAGGAGGATGACGACGATGAAGAAGAGGATTCTTCTTACGGCGAGCTGGACAGCGATTCAGTTTGTAGCGTCGACTCGAGGTCTGGGTCTCCTCTGGGCATCATGGGTGAGAAGTGCATCCTCTGGAAGGGTGAGTGTGTCACCAAGAGGGACATTTTCCAACTCGGAGGAGAGCTGGATCTGGAGCAGATTGAAAAAAACTGAACACTTTACAGGAGACTTTAAAAGACTGTCGTGAAAGGTTATGAGATGTTGGTGTTGTGTTTGAGGACAGCTGTAACAAAAAAAAGTGCTTTTAGAAAAACAGTTGAAGTTTTGTTTTTTTTCTTGTAAAGGGACAAGAGGAAGAAGGTGTAGAAAAGAGGTGTTAAAATGAGAACTAATAAGATTCAAGTACGTTGTTGATGACTGGCTTCTTAATGACACACATGCCTTAAAACATTCTCACTGTTGTGATTACAAAAGCAGGGAGTGCTTCGTGTTTGTTTTTCGGGGGTGTCCAGTTTAACTCAGGAGTAGGAAAGTGAGGGTTAGTCTTAAGAAAACTTTCCAGCCCCCTTCTGTCTCTTCAACCTGATGACCTTTCCAAAGTCAGCTAATCTTATGTCTCTAGCACTGTAGCAGTAGCCGGGCTCTCCTGTACTTTAAGCCTTAATTTTAGTCTGAGAAAGTTAGAGTATCGAGGACTTTGTCGCCCGGTGTCAACAATAAAGAAGGCTTTTCTCATGGACTGACCTTTGACCTTGCCCTTCACCTTTCTGCACAAGTTAAACTCAGACTTTGTTTTCCTGAATGTAGACACAATAAGCTTTATGACGAGTCTGGAAATCAGCAGTGCCTTCTTTTGGATGTTTGCTGTGGCGGTTGTGTCCAAGTAACCATCGATTCATCTGAAGTCACCATTTCTGGCTTTTTGTAGTTTCTTCATATGCAAATTGTATATTTGAATGCAACACTGAATCTTGAGTTTTTCCAGTTCTAATATCAGTGTATATTTTTCTAAGTGTTTTTTTTTTTATGAGCTGTTTGTGAAGGAGCAGGAATTCAAGGCCTTTCTTCTGACGACGTGGAGATTAAATAAATTTACAAGCTGCACTCATATCTGGTTTTGTTTCCCACTTGTTATTGACTGCATCAGCTTTTGAACTTGGAGGGAGGTACTTGTCAGGATCGCTTTGTCGCATCGCGAGACAGAACGAGCTGCAAAGTTGCAGATGGTCTTCAGAGGGTTGTACTCACTCCCCCACTTTCACTTCCTGCACTACATTTCAAAGGCCTTTCTCATTCAAACATTTCACAGCTTGGTGAGTACTGTAAATTATGTAGGCATCCATCTGTGTTTTAATGACTGTAAAAAGAACCAGATAACTGTGGTTTTCTGTCTTGAAAGTACATGTAAACACGTACACTGTGCTCAGTTCTGTATTCTACTGCAGTAGAAAGTTAAAAAACCTCAGCAACAATATGGATACAAACACCCCAAAATACAAAGATACCCGTCGCACAACAGATTTCTGGGATATTTAGTTTAATTTTCAGGAACCTGCTAATATGCGGCAGACTTTGGATCGCTGTAAATTAAACACGCCACATAAGAGCAGAACTAGTGGTGTTTTTTTTAATAGCCTAATATTTTACTTAATTACATTGTAAATTGTGATTCTTGCCTTACAAATACATTTGAAATAAATAAATATTTTTAAAAATTTGAAATAAATAAAAATGTTTACATAAACAATGCTAAAGTGAAGGTGTTAGCATTCAAAAACTGTTACGCATTTTTAACAGCTATCAACTTTATCCGTGGGCTAATCTTCGAAAACACAACCAACAAAACATAGTAGTGCTGTATACATTACTGTTAGCCAATCAAAAAGTACACTATATTTGCAGGCTTTAGTTTGGTAAGAGGGAGTTGGTGGATTGGATGAGCTGTCGATAGCTATTATGCTAACTGCTAATATGTCACATGTTGAGGACACATTAAAATATATACAGTATGGGTCAGATGTATTTCTTACTTTACTGTGAAGACAGTAGTGGACATAATATCCCAGTTGACAGTCTATGTCTACTTTGTCCTCATGCTGCCAATAAAGTACACATTACCAACAGGAAGTCTAAATGTGGTGCATTCATGTCCAGTCTGAAAGAATGACTGGAGTTGACCTGAATGGAAAACAAAACAACATGATTTTTTTTTTCTTATCATATCCCTCTTGCGATGTCTGACTCTGTCCCAGGGTGATACTTCAGCTCTGATAAAAACGACGAGGCAGTTTTCCAACATTAAAAGGAAAAAGCAGCCTAACAATGTTTACGTCCAAAAACAGGATGTTCGGGCCAGCTGCAGCTTCTCCGACAATCAAAGCCTTGAAAGCAGACGAACTCAACAAACACACACCTACACACAGCAGATGCTAACAGCCTGCATTCTTCTTTACATGACATGAAACAGATACTGAGAGGAGGAATGCTTTCCCTCAAAGAAAACCTGTTACCTGGCCTGGGAGGCTAAAACAGAAAATAGTGTTCATTTTCAGACAATGAGACGTCGTAGGTGTTGTAAAACCAGGTTGAGTTCAGAGGAAGACGAGGGAGGCCTCGGACTGAAAGGACGGAAACAAACAAAAAAAGACACAGCCCGGTGAGAGGATCAGACTTCGGCTCACACCTAGCTTTTTCAACTCGACACAAAATGCTGTAAACACAAAATCCCGTTGCTAACAACAGTAGTCTGGCTGCTCCCAGAGGTCAGTAAAACATGAGCACACACACAAACGCACAAACGCACACACAGGCATCCACATTTCCTTTCTGGCAGGAAGTGGCAGACTAAGCTGCGGAGAGTTAATATCTGAGCTGAAAGGCTCTATAAATAGAGACCATTGTAGTGGCGTGTTTGCAAATGTAGACGTTGGAGAGAGGGAAAGGGGAAAAGGCCGTAATACACACATTTACAGTGCCCTGAACTGCGGGCCGTCGATTACGTGGGAGTAATTATTCGCTGCATTTCAAAGAAGACTTTGTTTCCCTCGAGAGAGTTTCAGAGGTGCTCCACAAAAAAAAATTCCAACTTTGTTTTGGCAGAATGTTAAAATTTATTAATTCGACAATAATTTTACATAAGGTTTCCAACAAATAGTTTTGGAGGCCGTTCTTTCAGTCCAGTTCTTTTTTTCTAAGGACTGGAAAAAACAGGTGCAGTTGGTTGAAAACAGGAAACTGGGCTACAGTCAAATAAGGTCAAAGATGGTGTCCCTTTTAACCAAACCATGTTGAGACCTGTCCCTCGGGTGTCTCCAACAGCCCTGATCACGTTGTCTTCGTTAGGCCTCGTTTTGTTGCATTTTCTGTGGTTGGGTTTTTCAACACCTTAAAAATTAAACAATATTGAAATCAGAGCCAAAATTACATTGAAACCCAACCTTAATGGAAACTTTTTTTTTTTTTTGCACATCTCAAACCAATGTCCTCCTGAAAGATGAAACAGTCTTCACTAAAGACCCCATTATTCTCACAGATGTTCGAGGCGGTTTACAACCACAGGTCGCTGCACGCACACAAGATTTGAAAAGAGCAAAATAAAGGCCGTCTCGCAGTTCATCATGTGACCTGCGTGGCCGCTCTTCTAAAGGCTCTGAACCGTTTGCTGCCGTCTGTTGCATTTGTCATTTTGCACGGTGCACGTATTCATCATGTGTTTGTACTTGCATGTGGTTGAAAGAACCTCCCTTCATGTTACCTAATGAACTTACCCACCATCAGCCAAACCTCATGAGCAGGGAGTGGAGGAGGGCGGTGCCTCCTTTTTTAACAGATTATGTGAAATCTCTTTGAAAGGCCTTTTCTTGTGTTCCGAATGCCTGGGAGGTTGACGAGGCGTCGACTGCAACTGTATTTGTTTTTCACCAAATAGCCCTCTGAGTCTGGAGACTGGAACAATTAGCAGAGAGACAATGAAGAGCCTTTGAAGCTGTTCTCAATTTGACCTGGCAGCAGTCAGTGACACACTGCTGACTGAACACCTTAACCACCACTGCAACTGACCAGTGCCACGATGTGGGACGTTTGTCTCGGGGTCGCTTAATGTTCAGTATTAAATTAGAATTGTGGCTTAATCAGTTAGCACGTTCACTTGTAAACTGAGAGGTTGCTGGTTTGAGTCCACCCAGGGAAAACACTCAAATTTGTAGCAGTTATCACGCCTGCCTTATATGAGGATGGTCCTGGGTCTGAGCCCCACAGGATCCACATACTTAACGGCGCCTCCTGTGTGCAGCAGCAGTAGCGGCAGCAGTATGTCAGCAGTATTGACACTGATTCTTTGCTGTAGTAGTACATTGTGTTCAGGTGTCAAAATGCTGCTCCTGTTTACTGAAGGCACACGTTGTTCTTTAAGTTTGGCAAATGAACGACCCTGTCCAGTGTTTAACTGGATCTACAGGCACGTCTGACAGGAGACACCTAGCAGAGTCAGACAGGTGGCCGGCAGTGTCACATGTCACTGATTGACTAGTTCTCCTCTCAAAGGTGAAAGAGTGCAACCTAACACTTTGTCACCATGGCTCCCATGAATGCTGATCTCGCCCCTCAACCTCTGCATTTCAGTGTGATTTACGTCTCCATAATACACTGTAATGAGGGGTTTTGTTGTTCGCCAGCCAGCCAAGGTCACCAGAAAGTCCCTGCAGCACAAGTCCAACGTGTTTTTATACAACATAATACAAAAAAAAAAAAATCCCAGTGTTTTAATAGTGATTTTAAATGTATCAGCAATTTTACTGTAGACTCAAAATTCACACGTCTCATGGTTCTTTTGTCACGTTTGACACTTTTCTTCCTGTCAGAGAGGTGGTTTCCAACATGGGGGGCAGTCCCCACCAAGGGGTGAAAAATCACAAAAAACAAACCAAAACACTATATACAGTACTAAAAAATGTCATTACAGAGTATTAATAAGAAAAGGCTGTGGCATCTCCCAGGAATCCAGCACTGAGGTATGATAGTGTCAATAAACATGTTCCTGAATATTTTACGGCCATAACCACTGCACTGGGTTTTGTTCAGTTAAATTCAGGTTACATTTAGATTTAAAAAGAAGACAGAGAAGGACGGGGGTTCCCAAATGTTGCAATGCTAAGGTCCTCCCAAACAGCATGACCTATCACCTTCACAAACCCATGGACAATGCTGCAAAATATATGAAGAAACAGCAACTTTTAAAATGTACTTTCTTCTTTTTATTCATAATTCAATAATTATTACATTTGTTTAGCCTTAATGGTGATTTCAGCTCTGTCTAAAACTTTTTGTGTTAGCTAGCTACAGGCTAGCTCGAATAACAGAGCAGCTTAAAAACAGGTGCAAATCGCCAGGTCGCATGTCAACCAGACATATGTTTAGGAACAGAAATCGTTCAATGAACACAGCTGTTGACTAAAAGCTCACGTTGTGTTGCTACATCGAACAAACACACATTCACTCAACTGGACCGTTCACTCTTGCAAATGTTTTGTTTTCCCAGCATCATTCAAATGTGGTTTCAGGTCAATAAACTAATCCCATGTTTTGTTTTTTTTCTCAAAGGAAGCTGAAGATCATCATCCAGGCAGTTCCACGTCGTCGACTCCACCGAGACAAAAACCCTCTGTGCGTGTTTTGACACAGCTCGTACATTTTGACCCATTTCTGCAGAGCAGATGGTAACATTGTTTGGTGCTGATGTGCTTTGTTTGTTCACAGCAGCCTCATTGGCTTCAAGTGCTTCTCAAAGGGCTCAAGCTTCCAGCTCTAGTATTACAGGGAGGAGGAGGAGCCACACAGTGCCACAACTATTCCACAACACGTTTATATCATTATCCCAGATTCAGTGCCATCAAAGACATTATTTGTCTTACTTTTTTTCAACTAGGTTGTGATTGAGCTGGTGTCTTGGGAGAGGAAAGTGAAAGAAGGGCAGGAATATGTGGTGGAAGTGGACGAGCTGAGAGAAAGGAAGGAAACACGTCTTATTCTATGAATCCTTTTTCTTTAAGCACACTCACCGGCTCTCTGCATACACAGTGACGACTGAGTGCCAAACAATGGAGACTGAAATAGACATGTTTTTGCAGTGGCTGGCTCACAAACATCCATCACTCCAGTCACATCTGGGTCGACTAGTGCTGCCTGGAGCGCCTTGCTCCTGCCTCGCACAGGGAAATTAATTCAATTTGATATCTGCAGAAAACAATCAACAGCTCCTGACGGACAGGCTTCCAACAAATGTACAGAGATGTTTCTCAAAACACGTGGTTTGGCTGGAAACAAATGTCAAATATCCAGGAACGGCAGGTTTGTTAACAGCGAATGAAATAACCTTTCAATAAAACTGAGAAGGCCGTGAACACACGCTCCCTGGGTCATGGAAAGAACAGAGTAAGCAGATCTGTATGACTGTTCTGTTTGAGTGCCTCGATTTACAATCTGTGTTAAGTCCTCAGACGCTGCTGCCCAGTTGGTCCAAATCCCTGATGCTTGTTTTTCAGCTGAAGTGGGTGAGGTGAGTGACCAAAGCAGAGAAGGTTAAGTCAGGACACCTGGGCCTGTGTTCTGCAATCACTTAGTGCTTACTACAAAAAACTTCAGGAGCTGGTAGCCAATTAGCATAACTGTAGCTTGTAGTCAATCTGTGACCTCTGCTGACCTCTGAGTTTGATTGCTGTTTCAAAGGTTTGACCCCATGACCTGAATGATGTTAGGTGTGAAGTGACTGATGTACTTTTCATTGCATTTTGTAAAATAATAATAATTTGTTATTACATTTGCTAAGGCGTATAAACATAATATTAGGGTCTCTGACCTTTATGCTTCAAAATAAAAATGGCTGCCAGCTACTCATGTTGTGTAACATTTATTTTCATGGCTCAATTTGAACAAACCAACTCCATTAGCTTTCTCTGCCTGAACACTGACATTGTGTTATTCTTCACATGACATTTTGTATTAAAACATCACCAAAATATTGCAACAACAACAACAACAACAACAACAACAATATATAATAAGAATAATGATGTATTATTATGTTGTTGTTGTTGTTGGCAGTCCACAATGAACATCCATGTATTCAAGGCCCAGTATTATTCCTCCAAATAAATATTTTTTACTTTTTAATTTTATATCCTGCAGACTGTCGCCGTCTACTGGCCAAAGATAGAACACAACCCACTGCACTCTACAAGTGTTTGTCAGTCGTCATGCGGCATTCACGCTGTGCGGTAGCCAATTTAGCTTTAGTTACACGGATATTAAAAAGCAATTCAAGCATTATTTAAAGGGTGAGATATAAACTTTTTTTGAATCAGTATTATAATTCTTTATCATTATTTAAATTTATTCTGTTCTACTTAAAATGATATCTATATTATTCATGTCCCACAAGGGTAGGGTAGCGGAGTGACACGATTTTATTAAGAATTGTTGTCGGTTGTTTGGTTTTAGGTCCGCCAACAACATGTTAGGCCTTCTGCTGACGAAAGAGACCAACCGCACTCTTCAACAAGTTCAGCCCCAAAAGGTATCTTCTCATCGTTTATTATTTCTTGTGTAGCTAAAGCAGCTAAATTTGCTACTGCACAGCAGTCAAACACTCGGAGAGTGCAGTCGGTTGTGCTAATTTTGTCCAGTAGACGGCGATATTCTGCAGAAAATAAATTGAAAAGTAAAAACATCTTATTTGGTCAACGTTTAAAAATGCATAAGAGACAACTATTAAACCCGCCATTGTTCACTTAGAAGACTCACTCTAGTTCCACTAATTCAACCGTTCGACCGCTACATGAAGTCACTAATTAATTATCAAAATAATAAAACTAAATATAGAAAATATACATTTAATAAATAATTAGTTAAATGTTACACCTTTAATGACTTGATACTTTCTTTTACTCTCATGTTATTTTCCCACATAACTGGATCCCAAAGAAATTCTCAAAAGCAAACATAACTAACGAAACAAAATATGAATCCATCTGTATAATAATAATAATAATAATAATAATAATAATAATAATGATAAAATCCAAAAGTGCCTCAAACTGTCATTTGTCTGGAAAGGAAGTTTGATAATGAAAAAAAATCGTAATCACAATTATTTTGATTCATATTGAAAGCATAATTATTTATTGGTTTGAGAATTTGCAGTTATTCAACCTTATTGAACATTAAACTGAACACATGACAAACTATAATACAGTAACTTAGTTTTTTTTGTGGGACCTCATATGCGACCGTCTGATTTATTACAATAGACTGACATTCAAAAAAGGTAATTTTGTGAGATGTTCCAGAGAATATACTAGGCTTGACAGACTCAGCCCTGGCTCCTTAAAATGATATGTCAATATTGGTCTTGTTCGTCTCGGCTGATTCATTGTAATGGTACAGCAAACAGCCTGTGGACTGAACTGTGTGTCGTTTTCACAGTCACAGGGAGCTTCATTAGTGTCAACAGCCTTCAGCCTTCAGTTCAGATCCTGTGGGTGCACAAAGGAAAGACGCCTGCTTTCGTTCTGCATCTGTAAACATGGGCAGGCATGTAGGCAGCAGTCGGTGATGTTATCACCAAACACAGCGGCTACTGGCCAATAGGCAAATGGCCATGGAGGTAACCAGGAGATATTTACCATGAGACTGAATGTAGACAGAAATGAAGTGCAGTGAAGTGATCATCACCAAGTTCAAAATGCAATTCTTTAAGTGCAATTCTTTCGTGTTTTCTCAACTTTATTTATTAATCAGGGGCAGTGGTGGTTTGGCTGGGGTCCGGAAGGTTTCAGGTTTGAGTCCACCAGCTGCCAAGTTGCCACTGAGGTGCTCTGAGCATGGCACCGTCCCCTCACACTGCCCCCTGCTGACTTTGGTGATGGGTTAAAAGCAGAGGTCACATTTGGTTGTGTGGTGTGGTGTGTCACCATGACAAATAATTCACCTTCCTTCTTAAATCTACATATTTGAAAAGATAATCGTATATTTTTTTCTATCACTGCCCATACTGTACAAATAAATAGGACTCCTGGCACCAAGAAACTTTGTTCTAAACTCTGTGTGCGTTTCCAAAAATAACTTCAAGATTTACTGTCAGCCACGGTGTAATTATGGGCCGTACATCATGTAAATTGACTAAAGTTGATATTTTTGGTTTCGGGCTGTTGTGTTTGTCTTGTGTGTATCATCCTACGTCCCGAGGTTGATTCTTTTTAAACAGTAAAACCACGTGTTTGCAGAGTCATCCCTCACTGAACAGGGTGATAATGACGCAGGTATCTGTAATTGAGAGGCAAACGTGATTCAGCTTGATCAACGGTTTCACTCTGTTTTGTGATATCTGAGAGGAGGAGGAGGAGGAGGAACACTGGATTTTGGCCATCAAATCCTGTTTTTAGTCTTCCAGGTTCCCACCAAGTACTGACAGATTACTAATCTGTGTGAGCCTGTGTTGCTGCTTTGCTGTGGGTCTCTGTCAGGGATAGACACAAACGCTTCTTTTTGATGTCACTGGGAGGGGGAAAATTAGAATCCTCGGTCAGAGCACCAACTTTTTTTTTCCAGTCAAAAGTACCAGGCTATTACTTTTCTTAGCCAAAGGAAAGCCCTCAAGGTTAAAGTGGATGGGATTTATTTTAGTCTTTTTTATGAGAAAGGAGGCGAAGGCATTAGCAGCGACACGTGGAGTGGAGAATTCTGAACTTTTGTCCTGATGGATTTTCTGATCATCAAATATGTAAATGACATTTTGAGGCCTGTTTGTAAAACATTATTTATTTTAATCCGGTTTCTATTTTCTAGTCTAATCAAGCTTCTTCTTCTTGCTCTGTGGCCGTTCAAACATGTGGCCGGAGACGATGTTATCACTTCAAAATATTCATTGACTGACTCTGTGAAACGAACGAGAAGCAGACTTATTTGCTTAAATCCATGAAGAACTCTTGTTTTATTTATTTGTTTTTTTTTTCCAGTGCCATTGCCCTCTGGTTGTTCACTGCCACTTCCTGTCTACTCCACGGTTTTCCCTTTGAGAACCAGATGGCCACGTTCTCCTCTTATATAAGGCCATCTGTCTTGTTTTTATATCCTCAGAGTCAAAGTCACACACAGAGCCCAGCACTAAGCCGTCCATTGTGTGTGAGCGCTGCAGAAACGTCAGGTGCCGTTAGGTACGTCAGGAGGACAAGTGATCAGCGGTGGAGCAAAGTCGTGGCTGCCGTGTGTGGTTCCTTCCTCCCAGTAGGTCTGCAGGTCTCTGACAAAAGAGAAAGGCCTCTTCCTATGTTTGTCTGTGTGTGTGTGTGTGTGTGTATTCAATCGTGTCTCCTTCTCCTGTACTCTTTGTGTACAGTCTGTGTACGCCTTCCACTGATCAAACAGTGCGGTCACCATGTGGGAGTCAGTCTATGTTTGTGTATGGTACTGTGTGTGAGTCAGGTGACGTGCCTGATACTTGTCTGTGATTTAGGCCTTTCTTCCTGTTCTGGCTTTTTTTCGATCACTCCCTTCCTGTGACACAGACACGTAACCAGTAGAATGAAGAAGTGGAGTACAGAGATTTAGGGTCGCTTCTGTTTTTTTTTTTCCTCCTCTGCGCTGCCGCCGTCTGTTCCTTTCTCCTAAGGTTAGGGAGCAGCGTCTGTTCGAAGACGAGGAAGCTGAGCTGTCAGAGGAGATCAGGTTTTTCTCCTTCTCTTTAGAAACCTCCTCCACAGGCTGAGTCAGTCACAGGCACGCTCTCAGGGTCACAGGTGTCCACTGTGGAAAATGACCTCTGATACACTACATTATATTGATGGGTGCGCTCCCATCATATAGCTTTGTGTGTGAGAGGGGAGGAGAGGAGAGAAGAAGAGAGAAGAGGGGAGGAGAGAAAGAATTATGAAATCAGGGGGAGAGTTGAATCAAGACCCGGGCCAAGGATGCATAAATCTGACACAAATGGCCGAATCTCAAACAACTTGGTTTTTTTTTTGTGTGGAAAATCTTTTCTTACCACAAACCATTATTCAACTTCATCTGTCATCACAGGCCTGGTTTATCAGCTGTCGTAAATCTTGGCACAATTATCAAAATAACTATGCCGTTGCCAAGGCCCTTGTAAGGAGTTTGGGTTTGGAAAACCCCATAGCATGCTATTCAGGCACTCTCCAGTCCACTCCACCCGACTATTATGGTGGGGTTGCTCTCCAGAGACCCCCCAACACAGACACTAGTCTGGAAACTCCAAGCGAGCACGCTGCACCACCTGCATATCTGTGAGGAGAAGAGAGAGGAAGGAAAGGGAAAGACGAAGAAAGGGAGAGAACAGCCCCGTCCTCCCCCTGTCTGTGATTTCCTCGCGCTGTGAATGTAAACAAACAAGAACATGAAAGCATGAGGCAGTGAGGAGGCGAAAAAAAAGAAAAAAGTCAGCAGGCAAAACATAACTTGGCATGAGGCGTGAGACACAACGTCGGCTCATTCGGTCAGAATGCTGCCAGACTCTGAGACAGAAAAAGGCCACAGGTCAAAGAGTGTTTATTAGATGCTTAACTGACCTTCATCTATATTCTACATTTTCAAAAAAAAATGCTGCAAAACATGTTAGAACAGCTTTTATTTATCAAACCACGGCTCATTCTTTCATTTATTAATTCATTCTCTTGCGCTTTTTGCACAAACGACAGGCTGTCAATGATTTCCTGTATGAAATTTGACAACATGTGGCAGGCATTTGCAACGAAATGAAAAGTTCTCAGGGGCTAATGAACGTTGAAGGGAACAGTTCTTGTTCTCGCCCACGTGTTCTTCAAGTAACAAGGAATTAAACACAAAAAGCCCTGTTTTAATAAGTATGACTTCAAACACAGTCACTTTACCTAATGCCTCTTTTGTCAGGCCGTTTGGGAACACTTCCTGAGTGCTCTTGAGCTTGTGTAAACTAAGCATCCTGAAACCATGTTATGATGATGACTCTACCTCTAATAATACATGACCGTAGAAATAATAGTACCTAAGATGAGTTTGTTTGCTGCTCTTAGAGACCAACAGGGGGAGTATTTGTTTATCTGGGTGTGGTTCACAGAGAATATCCTGTTTGTTGGTAAAATAGTCACGGGGCTAAAACACTGGTTCAGGGGTCAAAGCACGCCCCACGCTTGTTTCTGTTGTTCAAAAAGAATAGCAGTTTTATAGGAATTACGGTGTCGAAAAATATATTTCAGCAAAGTTCTCACTTTTAGGTAAAACCTGACTAGATTTTGAGATTCGCTCCTGGTTTGTATTTGCAGAGGCAGGTGATGAAAACACACGTCAAAAGGTATTTTTTGTAATGTTCAGCCGACCTCAGACAAGGTCACATTTACATGTTGTGCTGATGTGAGCTCTGTGTCCTTTGAAACGACACCTGCACACAGATGTCAGGGGAGCAGCTACGACCGTGTGGTTTGCTTCGAAAAGCACTCAGTGGTAAAGCGAGGTTTGCACGTGTTGATCACTTAATGTATGATATGAGAAACAGATCTGAAAAAAAAAACCCCAAAAGAACAACTAAACAAGTAAATCAAATTAGAACAAAGACAAGCTAATTGCGCAATGACAAATCAACCGCAGTAGAATCGTTCTCTAACAGCTAATCACGCTGACGTCAGCGCGTGTCTGCACCGTGACAATGGAGGTCCTGTCAGCTAATGAAAGCTTATGACACCCATTTGTATTGAAATAACAAGCTTGCATAACCTGTGCAGAACAAAATGGTACCATGTAAAAAGGCCTGTGTTCATGGGCGGAACCGTTCAGTAAATAGGACATCAGCAACAGATCTAGTGAGTGTCAGGAGAGTAGGAGGAGGGAGCGCCGTGTACTCCAGTGTCTGTTTTCAGATACTCATTGTTACTTCATTATCCGTGTCTTATTGACTATCAATTCCGTTCATAGAAAAAAAGTAGTCCACAAATGTCTGCTATTTTCTCCTTCCTCTGTGTCCTCTCTGCCCCTTCACATTATCACTTTGGCTTTTTTTCCTGCTCTCATCTATGGAATGAGAAAAATGTCAAGGTGCCGTGGACACGTCATCCCCGCCCCGCCCAATCAATGGGAGGCCATGCTAACGGTGTCCATTCTTTGCTCTACTGATATTTACGCATCTATAATTTAGTTTTCGTTTAGTCCTCATTCTAAAACAGGGCGTTTGTTAAGCTCCGAAGGTAAAGAGACGGTATAGTCTCCTGTTACATCTGTTTCAACTGCACATTTTTCCTCTTTAGGCATTATGAAATAAAAGGCTGAAGCGGGGACATGTTAAGTGGACGGGGTCTGGACAATTTCTGGACCTGGCTGTTTAAATCCGTCGATGCTGTAGGAGGTCAACCAAATCAGAACAGGACCTACGAGAACAGTCAGGAACATTGAATGAAGACATGTTGTGACTTACTGCACTGCATCTGGACCTTCTCATGTCGACCAACTGTGACATTATCTGTAAATTTGACTGGAGAGCTCAGATGGAATTTTCCAGAAAATGTCCACAGCAAGGAAATTATCTTTTTATTAAGAACAGTTTATTGAAAATGTCCAGACATTTGTTCGTTTTCTAAAATAGCAGCAGATACACAACAGGGTCTGTGTGAGGTCAAATGATGTTTGGTTGGAACAGCGCCCACTGTTGAGTGTTTTAGGAAAGCAGTGTTTAGAATAGAATTTGATTAAATAATGGGACAGTGATGAATTCTGTGGCATGTTCAGCCTGCTCACCAAACTGGATTCATCTGTGTGTTTTTGGTAAATGAATAGTGCAGCTAACTGCTGAATCCTACGTCTGGCACCTGTCCGTTAACAAAAACTGCAGTAAATGACATGTGTTAAACTCTGGCCCGGGGGCCAATTTTGGCCCATAGTGTAATTATATTTGCCAGATCATATCAAATGTGTACTAGAGTTGGCCCGCAAGTATATAGCTATATACCCTATATACTGACAGGATTTGTAGTATTAGCGGTAAATGTTATAGCGCATACATTTTGTTGTTATTGTTGGCCTGTGAAAAAAAAGATTTACATTAATAAGGAACTTGACAGACAACAGATAAAGAAACATAATCAGAACCAAATACCACTGATGTGTGTTTTATTTCAAATTGAATTTCTCCTGTGTTTATAATATTAAGCTTTGGTTGTTCCAGATTCAATGTTTACGCAAAACAAAATGTTCCTTTGTACAAAAGGTGAACTCTGAACACCTGGACATCTGTCAGTGAGAGGGAGTGAACCAGGACGCAAAACTACCATCTCATTTCCTTCTCCTGTGTCTTCCTCATATTCTGTTTCACTAGAGTGCTAAATTTAACTTTAATCGTTCATCGACGATGACATCATGCTTCTCTCCAGTTGTTTGAGTAAATGTTGAGTGAGTCAGTTTTCATTAGAAAAACTCAGTGAACCGCCAAACATATACACACAAACATTACTTGAAATAAAAGATCCCGCTGAGCTAGTTTCGGGGTACTCCCGATTTACAAACAAAAAGTATGAAACCTGTATAGTTGAACAGACGAACAAGACAAATTAATTGCAGGAAGTAAAAATTAGTGTTCAGAACAACTTTATAGATAATTTCCCATGATACACCTGGCGATCTCTCACGGCACAATAATGTGCCGCAACACAGCGGTTGGGAAACCTTAGTTTAAATCGATATGTCCTTCTGTCTCCATGAACAGTTTGGTGTTAGATTTCCGATGTCCATCTGTCTATCTTCATCCCTTACTTCACTTGATTCACTCAAATGTTCCAACTCCACACAGAGCAGATTTAAAAAGTCTTCACATAAAAATGCTCATGAAATGCCCATGTCTTTTTTTAAAAAAAAAACTCATCAACTCGGGGTTTCAGTAAAATCTAAATATTCTCGATGGGATGTGTAGTTCTAGAAGTCACCACAGGGTAAAATTACTAAGAGTCTAATGCTTACGTTTCAATTAACCAAAACCACCTCCCGCTCGCCTGTTTGCACCATCGAGGCATCGTGCTGCATCATGAGACACAAATATTAACAATGTAAACATACTGTGTCTTTTTATGTTTAAACAAAGCGCCCCTCCCTCTTTGTGTGACCTATAGTGGCAACTGAGGACACGCTACATGCTGTGTGCAAACTGGGTTGGGTTCTGAATGTTCTGAATGACTGAAAGACACAAGGCTAGCACAAAGGGTCTGTGTGTGTTGACAATATATACTATATGTCAGAAAAAGAGCAAAAATAAACTGGCATTCAAATACAAATGAATCTGTCATGTGTCATTGATGACAAACAGGGTTTTTTCTGATGACATATGTGCCGTGGCTAAAAAAGGTTGGGGGTTTTTTTCTGATGACATAGTTTTTTTCTGATGACATATTTGCCGTGGCTAAAAAAGGTTGGGAAACACTGGTCTACACTTGTTCAAGGTAAGGCCCTCGAACGTGAATTTATGCTAAAAAAGGCAAAGTGATGTGTGTTCAGGAAGTGTGTTGTGAAGGAAGTCTTAATCATAATAAGAATAAAATAGAAACACACCACACCTCATACGGTCTTGTCCCGTCAGATCCTGCCTCACTCTGCCTCTCTTTTGCAGCAGCCTCCACCGTTGCCTTCGGGTCAAGAGGAGTGGCAGTTCCATGGAACTGACTTTTGAAATTGCTGAAGACATAGCCTTGAGTGTTGTGAAAGCCATCGAGGGTTTCACTGAGACGGCTTGTGCTCACAGGAGACAGATGCACTGGTACTGCCAGACCTCTCTTTGACACTTGATGGCGTTAAACCCTGATTCCTAGCACAGCGTGTCATTGATGACTCCATTTTTGAGGTCAACTTCACCGCTCGGTTCAGTTCAAATTCAGAAGAAGAAGTGTGTGTTTACTTTATCAGCACGTTGTGGCAGGACCTGAACAAAAGCCCCTGTTTTTTTTTTTTTGCCTCACCACACTCAGTTCAGGTTGTTTCTGGTGCCCCGGCAGTGGAGAAGGATGGAAGACCACTCACAGAAGAAAAGAATGTGGTTCCTGTTGTGGTCCTGCAGGGTCATGGGCAAGTAGATGTGGGGGTAGGTAGTCTGACTTATTACACTGGGTGGCCCCAGGGGTGCATGAGTCAAGTCTGCCATAGAACATTGTGTGCGGAGAGAGGTAAAAACTTGGGTTTAAGCCCAGGGTCACAGAGGTCAGAGGATGGAGTTAGAGCATGGATCTTCTGAGCTGATACTGATACCATGTAAATCACATGGTAACAGCATTTTGTAGCTCTGTAATGTGAGTTGTAAAGATTAAAAAGTAGGCAGGCTTAGCTTAGCTTAGCTTAGCTTAGCTTAACTTAGCTTAGCTTAGTGGTAATATAGACATATCATCACCAGAGCTGGTTATCATGATTTCCATAGTTAGAATTTTTTGTCAGAAATGTCTAAACTAAAATTCTAACAAAAAAAATCTAACTTTGGAAAAAGTGATGAACTGTGCTTCAGTTGAGTACACCACCTACAGGTGAGGACTGGGTCCTTCATGCTTTCAGGTTAAAAAACAAAAACAATGAAAACAAATGCCAACAGAAATGTATATCTTTAAACAAAGACCAAACAGTACAGGAGAAAGGATGTAGGTTCTTAACAAACCTGGCCACAGGGCAAGTCAATAATCCTCTTTTTATATTTGAGAAAAAATACTTTCTCCACGCACACCTATACTTTCTTTTTGTTGTTTGTTTTAAACCCGGTTTTACAAATGTCCTCAGATGCCTGTCATGTTACTACCGACCTGAAATGGCATATATAACCTATGTGCTGCGCCTTCAAGCTAATGCGTCAATTTACCATGCAGAGCTTTGACGAAACGTGTGAAATATGACAGCAGCTCAGATGTTGGCTACTCATGTTTAGTTGTACAGTGGAACCTCGGCTTTCGAACTGAATTTGTTCCTGAAGGCCGTTTGTGAACCGAAATTGAAATCATTTTCCCCGTAGGAATCCATGTTACATGGATGAATCCGTTCCTGGATGATTGCTTGTTCAAATGTTTCAATGGTATTTTGTGAACAAGTTCATACACGAAACCAATGGAAATAATCTAACAAGAAAGATAAACACAATTGAATAAAGAGTAAAGCTATAAATATGAAATGTAATTTCATTCATCCTTACTGGACCTGAGGAGTCGTGACTGCACAATGTTCGCTTCGCTTTCTCACTCATGAATGTCTGAGATCTTTGGTTAAAAATTTGAACCGAATTGTTCAAAAAAAGAGGCGTTGGACAACCGAGGTTTCACTGTACACTAGCCAGTCAACAAAGACCGTCCCACATCAATGAATTACAGTATACGCAAGCGTATACTTGTGTGCTCTCCTTTATGTCATCAAAGTTTCCTCGTCAGTGAATGTACACCATGTCAGAGTCATGTCACGTGCAGAGCCTCTAATAACAGTTTCTCGATCTCAGTGTCACTTTTCTAGGTTTGCTTTACGTCCTCATCCATTTGGCCGACGTCCAGATGCCAACAAGTCATTGTACAGGCAGGAGCTAGTTTTTCAAATGTCTGTTTGGCTGTCTGTTCACTGCACAGCTACAGGGCTGTTATTATCCCAGGGACAAAAGAGCCTGTCGTTAACAGCTGATTAGCTATGTTGATGTGACGGAGCCATGAGAATGTGTTCTAGATTTGACCTACTTCATTTTTCATTTACATTTTTGCCTTGGATTCATTCCATTTGCAACCCACACAAGCTGCCACTGGAGGCGCCATTAAATCGCAAGTAAAGAGTATTGATTCAGGGAAAATACATATGATTTAATGCTTATACCGATGTCACATAGCAGTGATAAACAGCACGTAGCCTTGTAATCATGCATATCCTCACACAAAATGAATAAAGACTGCAATCACCGAAGACGTGGGGGAAAGGTGGATTATAATTATTCAGAAAATAAACATCCAGACGATGGCGGTTTAGAAAAGACGGAAAAAAGTGTGCACACATATGGCCTCATGTTTTCCTTGAACTCTACTTTATCACATGCAGCAACTCCCCACCACTTGAAAAAAGTAAATAGATAAACAAACAGATTTTATTACTCTGAGGTCAGTCTGTCCATCCTGAAGCTCCCTGAGCATTTGGTAATCAGTTGCAGTCTGAAACAACAGATTCTCTGTTCTCTGTCCCAACATCCAAAATAAGATCAAACGATTGGCTTTCACATAGAACACTGGTCGCACTATTATCTTAAAAGGCTGTATAATGGTGCTAAAGGAGATAATTGTCTTAATACACGTGGGCAGGACTTGGACATATAGCTAGGCCAACCAAAAGATCAGAGAGTGAATTGTAGGTTTAGATCAGCAGCAGGAAAACAGAAATTGAAGAACAGATTTGGAACAGCAGAAAATAACTAACTGACTAGATGCATTAATGGCAAATGGATAGGAAATTTAAGAAGCCGTAACTGAAACAATTGTGATAATTGTTGTTAAACACCGAGTGTGTGTATGTGCAGGTTTGTGTAAGTTCAGAGTGGACAAAAACAAGTACAAATTTAAAACTTTCATGCTAAAAGGATGCAGCATGCTAATATTAAAAAAACAGGGAGGGGGAGTTTCCAGTTATGTTTACATTAAAAAATCAGACTCACTAGAAGACTAAGCTTAGAAATATGACCAAAGAATTAGGATCACTTTTATAGTTTGTGTTGTAGTGTATATCGGTGTAGCCATGTATGAGCTCGCTTAAAAAACAGAAACCACAATAAATACAGTACTTCACATTATTAAGTCGTACAATAAGCAACAGGTTATTCCAGAGCTGAGCCAGCAGATGGCAGTATTGCAATTATGTGTACAAAGATTCCACATCAAAGATTGATTACGTTGCACAATTAAATCAGTAAATTATAAAGTTTATTTAAATAGTACTGTAATGAATAAGAAATACATAATATTTTAATAAAATAGTGTTCTTTTCTCACAGCTTTAATTTATGTAAATTGTTATTATAGTCTTTTTTAAATGCAGCATAAATGTATTAATTTCCTCTTATATTTTATTACATTGCGAAAGCGCACAGGTCCATCCCTAAGAAAATACAAATTATTAAGAAAAACACTTTCTTTGTGATGTTTTTTATTATAAGATTGACCTGTAATTTGACAAAAAAGAATTCGAGTTTGACTATGGTGGGTCGCTGACGAAGAAACTGAACGTAAATAATTAAAATCATTTTTCTTCATTTAGATCCGTCCAGTCAACCATCATCAGCTATGCTTCAACAAATAACTTTACCGTAATGCGTTATGACTTCCCTTGATGCCTCACGCTTCCCTTGTGACCAATGGTGTCATTTGTTACTCAAAGCTGCTCTGCTATTGGAGAGTGAAAATTTAAATCCACATTTTGAAATGTTTCCGCTCTGGGTGGATTATCGCTTCATGGGAAACCAGAGTCTAAACCGAACCAAAGCCAACTGAATTGAACAGGACTAAACTCACGCTTTCAGGATTTTAAAGCAAAAACTATAATACAGAGATTTTAATTATCGCTCTTCACTTTCTGACCTAAAGAGTGGGACAAAAGCGCAGACGTTCGTCGAACGAAACGAAGGTAAGTTAAAGTAACTAGAGTTTTTAAAAAAAAATCGAGCTAGAATTTTGGAACATTATGGTCAAAATAGAAAAACCGAAGTCAAAATGCAGCCAGAATAGAAGTGAAAACGGAGCTGTCAATTCGACCGTGAGCAATCTCCTCTCTTAACGTTGTGTTTATCATTAGCAAGATTTTCTTGTAATCAACAATTACATTTTTTTAAACACAAACCCGCAAACGGTGGCAGCAGCTTCTCCTCAAGTTAGTGTTGGTGTTCTTGATGTTAAAGATTTAATATAGCAACAACATAGCACTTTCACAAATTATGTTACATTTGCAACTATATACAACTTTAAACGTGTGCATTGTACATTATTCTGGATTATTTATGCATTTTTTCTAACCAGAGGCTGAGCGTTTAACTGTAAATATGGCAGTACGAGTCGATACATTGTCTCGAACAAAAATTATTTTGGTTCTATGTCTACAGTTCTTTTGTTTATACAGTGCCAACAAAGGTTCATTAAGGAACTTCACCTTTAGCCAAGGAATTATAGGAACTATCATATACTATAATTATTCCATGTGTCTATAAGAGAAAAATAACTGCAAGTTGACACTTTAAATCGCTTCAGTTGCAGTATGCAGCCAGTCGTAACTTTAATCCACTTTTAGAGCTGTAGGAATCTTTTTCTTTTCCTTTCGACGTTGTCCCTTTTTTCAGGGGTTGCCACAGCAAGGAATACACTATATATATATTGAAACCTTTATAACTGCTAACAGTCCTATAGAAACAGATAATGTAGAACTGTGTTTCAATTAAAATGAGTCTACTATCATTTTTGTTATCAGTTTACATTCATAGTTTGCCAAGATAAATGTTTACATCATTCCGCTACGGAACAAACATGCCCAGTTGCTGAGACCAACGCACACAGTGAACCCCCTCGTCATGAAGGAGGCCAAAATAATTGACATAATTTCCGTTTATATCCATTTACATTTTTCATTCTATTTCCATTTATTGTTCGATCAATCCAGGCCCAGAACTTTTTAATGTTATATACATAACTATTGAACCGTCATATTTTGTTTCATACAAGTAAAAGCTTGATGCGATTCTGATCATTTACCATCTTAATACACATCTGTGTGTTTCCATAATAAAGGGAAGTTGTAGGAAAACGTTCTGCTGAAGCTGACATGGCTTCACAAAACCAGAGTGGAGTGAAGCGAGATGAGAAGGGACGGAACATCCAGGTGGTCGTCAGATGCAGGTCAGGAAGTCAGATGATATTCACAATCATCTCTTTTATTTTTATTGTACTGGGAGTATTATATATATATGTGTGTGTGTGTTTGTATTCCAGACCTTTTAACACTGTAGAGCGCAAGTCCTCTCATGGCGTTGTGGACTGTGATCATAACAGAAAGGAGGTGTTGGTGAGGACAGGTGGGCTGAACGACAAGGCATCAAGAAAGACTTACACTTTTGACATGGTAAGTGAATGCTGGTGTGTAAACTGTCCTAATTACTGGAAAGTTCCCATGTCGGACTTTAACTTTTATTAAGCTGAAGTTCACATTTGCTCAGGTCTTGAGTCAAAATGTTCCTCTATGCTCAGGTCTTTGGTCCAGCAGCCAAGCAGATTGAAGTGTACAGGAGTGTCGTGTGTCCCATCTTGGACGAAGTCATAATGGGCTACAACTGCACCGTGTTTGCGTGAGTTCACTAAAGTTTGTCACACCCAAGAAAAACATTTCAATTCATGTCTTTACTCCTGGTTTATCTGTTGGAATTACGTTTTAGTACGTAAAACGTAATTCCAACAGTAATCTAGGTCTTTTAATGCATCACCTTTAGAGCGTGTGGTTAATGGTTTATAGGTGTTCCTGGAAAGGCGAATTATTTTATATCAATTGAATTCTTTCAGTTGAGTTTTTCTGTTAACTTTTTTTTTTCTTTTTTTTCAGTTATGGTCAAACAGGAACAGGAAAGACATTCACCATGGAGGGTGAGAGAAGTCCAGACGAGCAGTTCACATGGGAGGAGGTGAGTCTGAGCCAAGGTTCTGTCCAAAGAAGTATATGTAGGTTTGAACTGCCACATTGCATACATTAAAAAGATAACCTATTAATGTGGATATATTTTATCTGATTTCATTCTAAGAAATGTTCACATTCCTATATATTTATATCAGATAGTGACAAGGGTTTATACAAAGACAAGTCTGTGAATGCCATATAAGGTACGTTAGTGATTTTAATCAGCACTCCCTGTGCCCAGGACCCTCTGGCTGGGATCATCCCTAGGACTCTGCACCAGATTTTTGAGAAACTCACTGAGAATGGCACAGAGTTCTCTGTCAAAGTTTCTCTGCTGGAGATCTACAACGAGGAGCTGTTTGATCTGCTGAGTCCCTCTGAGGACGTAACGGAGAGACTGCAACTGTTCGACGATCCAAGAAACAAGGTGACCAACTTTAAATGTAAAATGTAATGTCCTTGCTTTAAATGTAATCTTTCAACGATTACTGAACCTTCTTGACAAAACAATGTGAGGCCCACAGGGATGACTAACAAGTTAATGGAAGCAGAAGTTGTTTAGTTTTAAATTTTCCTAAGGTCAGGTACTGCCTGTAATTTTTGACATGAATAGAATAGTATGTCTATTAAAAAAAAAGTAGTTAAATCTTTCTGACCTGGTTCTTCTGTCTGGTTCTGATTAAACATACTTTATACAGTAGATTAGTAACTAAGTGACTTCTCTACTCTTTGCTGCAATACTTTGGGGTACCACAGCGTGGTGGTGTGGTGGTAAAGGGTCTAGAGGAGGTCACAGTTCATAACAAGGATGAAGTATATCAGATCCTGGAGAGAGGATCAGCCAAGAGGAGAACGGCGTCTACCCTCATGAACTCCTACTCCAGGTAAACGTCGCACAAACGCCAATGGGTTCATGACACCTGTCAACTTCCATCTCCATTAACTTCCTGTGTTCATGTCCGCAGTCGCTCGCACTCCGTCTTTTCTGTTACCATCCACATGAAGGAGATGACACTGGATGGGGAGGAGCTGGTGAAGATAGGCAAACTCAACCTGGTATCTATCCTTTACTTTGTATACTATGGTCCTAGGTGTAAAAAAAGAAACTCCGAGCATTGATTGAAGCTCCGTTCCTGCAGATTAAAATTCAATTATTTTTTATTTTGTCCTGCAGGTGGATCTTGCTGGCAGCGAAAACATAGGACGCTCAGGCGCAGTGGACAAGAGAGCTCGCGAGGCAGGAAACATCAACCAGTCTCTGCTGACCCTCGGCAGAGTGATCACCGCTCTGGTAGAGAAGAGACCGCACGTGCCCTACAGGTCAGAGATATAACAATATTGTGGGAAGTACTGTTTGCTTACTTAAGGTCTGTTTGCTACTCATTAGCTTGGCAGTATTGTGGTAATATAAGTTTACTTGACTTAAGAAGTTTGAATCTGAGCTACGCAGAGCCAAATAACAATTTCATTCACCAAAGCTTGCCAAGTGAATCATGGCACTAAGAAGCTCTGGAACTGAGTGTAGTTGTACCTATCCCATAGAGAGTCCAAGCTGACACGAATCCTGCAGGACTCGCTGGGAGGACGGACAAGGACGTCCATCATCGCCACTGTGTCGCCTTCCTCGAGTAACGTAGAGGTATGTCCCTGTTTTTTCTTCACACGGCTAAAAATCATCTGCGCTGAATTGATTTTTTTCGTCATCGTGACTACGTCTGTTTCTGCAGGAAACATTGAGCACGTTGGAGTACGCCAGCAGGGCCAAGAACATCATGAACAAACCTGAGGTCAACCAGAAACTCACCAAGAGAACGCTCATCAAGGTAGACCAATGTCTGTTGCTGTAGAAACAACCGGCCTTCTGGCTTCATCTTTCACTGTGGTGTGTTGATAATTAGAGTCGGGACCACCCTTAAATTAAACTCCGTACCCTCTGTTCTTCAGGAATACACCGAGGAGATTGAACGTCTGAAGAGAGACCTGGCTGCCACCCGTGATAAGAACGGAGTTTACCTGTCGTCAGAAAACTACGAGTAGGTCACACAGATACAGTAGCACCTGAGTGTTCTCCTTTACACATTCTTAAAACGTTGTTTTGTTTTTGTTGGATACACCTTTTATTTAAAGAGATAATAATTTAATATAAAAACAAGTAACATATATATATATATTACTAATAATAATGTCATTCATCTGTACCCAGCAGTAGTTTCTTTTTATTATTTGTAACTGCAGCTTATTACTGGCACTAGTCAATTTGTTCAGTTTAGTTTTCACAGAGACACTCAAACTATGCAGTGTTTTTTTTTTTTTTTTTACATTTTTAAAAATGTATATATTTTTATGCTTTTTGTTGTACCTTCATCCCATTTTTTTTTAAGTTACTGATTTTAGAGCTGTCATTGCGGCTACTTCATGAATGAGTTCTATCTATGTGTTTTATCTCCAGTGCACATTTATGTGTTGCAGGTCTATGAAGAGTCACATCACAAACCACGAGGAACAGATAGATAAGTACACGGAGAGCATCGCCGCCATGGAGGAGGAACTGAAGAAGGTATTACAGATAATCAGTCATGTGATGTCAGCAGCCAAAGTTATTTGCTATTCTCTACTGCTTCACTATGATGGACAAACTAAGCCAAGTAGCTAATCTGTCCACACTGTTTTTTACCCAACCTCTTTTTACACGGTACAACACTGAAACTGAAGTGACAAACACAGGGCATAAAAATCTGTGTTCAATAAATGTGATTCATGGAGCTTATTTGACGTCATGTATTCTTTGTATTGCATATTTATATATTTTCCTTCAATGCCATTGAGAGTCAAATATCTTATGTAGATTAAGTTAGTTGTGGTCCTAAAGGTAAAACCAATTTCTAATTGTGTTTATTCCTGGCATCCTTGAATCTGTGTGAACGTGTATAAAACCCAACACGTCTTAATTCGTACATCAAAGCCTAAGGTTAAACTGCGCCATGTTGATACATGTAGTAACCGTCAGATGTATTCCCTCTGCCTTTCTTCTTCTGTAGATCACTGAACTTTTCACAGACAGTAAAACCAGATTGGAGCAGTGCACCAGCGACCTGGACCACACGCAGCACAGGTGAGTAACAACAGCGCCCTCACCAGGAATAACAACCGCAGGACAGATGGATTCAGCTTTATTATTATTGTCACTGTCAAAAATATCTCCTGCACAAATCTGTCCTCTACACTTTCTTGTGTTCTAAGACTGGAGGAGACAAGTCGTGATCTCCACGTGACCAGAGAGAAGCTAAGCGAGGAGGAGTTTATTTGCTCCGAGCTCAGCTCGGTCCAGGAGATTCTCTACAGCACCGCTGGACAGGTGTGGAGCCATCTATCTCAACAATGGAGTTTTTCTTTTAAAAATTTGACAGTTATTGCAACCATTGTTTTTTCATTTCTACTGGTCAGCTGCTGACAACAGTAGAAGCCAGCACCAGTGACGTGTCGGGTCTCCATGACAAACTGGACAGAAAGACAAAGGTCATCTTACACACAAGACACAATTTATAGACACACTTTAATTTTTGCTTTAAAAAAAATAGAATGAATGTGGAAGTGAACCTTGGTGTGTGGCAGTTTTCTCCGCCTTATCCGCCTGTGAGTGAAAAAAATGTGTGATTGAATTTTGCAGGTGGAGCAGCATAACTGGCAGATTCAGCAGAGTTTTGCAGAGTATATGGATGGAGCCTTCAGCAACATGCAGTGTTCCATTGAGCAGCATGGGATGAGGCACCACCACATGTTAAACAACTACTCAGAGGCCATCGGTAAGTACTGTAGGTCAAGAAAACACAACTGTCCACCAGACGTGATGTACCTCAAACAGATCGGGGCTTTTTTTTTTTGTCTGGTAGATCAATGTTTCCCCAAGTCTGGGTCGGAAAAAGTTTTTTTTGTGTCGTTTCACATCATGTTTCCCAGGAGTTCAGTCATCGCAACAATTAATTGTTCAGATAAAACAATAAAACATTTCAATAATACTGAAATACACCTTTATTTTTTGATTTATGAATAATGTCTATTGACTTGGGTCGTGAAGGTTTGTGACTTTTAAATATGTGGTCCCCAGAACAAAAATTTGGGAAAAACTGTGGTAGATGATACAGCTGACAATGGAAATGTTCTTGAGACGATAAAGCAACATTCGTCTTTCTTCCTGTGTACAGATAATTTGTTGGTAATGAACCAAAAGGCGCTGACGGGATCTCTGACCAACGTGGAGTCATTTGTGGGTGATGTGGGGAAGCTAATGGCTGATGGCATGGCTCGCTTTAAAGAGAGAGTGAAGCAACAGGAAACCACGTCTCAGCAAAACAAAGAGAGTCTGTTACTGCTGCTGGTAGGTCATCACTAAGACAGTTTATGGGATTAACCTGTTAATAGAACTATTAGAGGACTAAGAATGAGTCACAGGATGAGAGCCGCCCTTCTAGTTCATACACTGTGATACTGCATTTACAATGAGCCATTTCTTAACCAAAGGTTAACTAATTTTATCTTTTGCTTGTCATTGGCCAATAGACAATCACAGACAAATGATTTGTCATGTCACACTGACTGGTTGGGAATCACTGACTTGGACAACAACTGCTTCGTCTTCGTCTTGATTCCTTGCTAGCTCAAGACACAAAGGCATTTTTTTTGTCTTTGATTGTGAGCATCCGGTTTTGTTTATATTTTTTATGACTGTAGGAAGAGCATCAGCAAGATTTAGAAGAGGTTCTAGTTGGTCGCACTCTGATGGGCTTGTCGGCTGTAAAGGACCTCGGCAACACTCTGAAAGCATCGATAGAGACGCAAAGGGCTCTGGCCAGCAAGGTGAGGACACCGTCCTCTCTGTCTCTGATGAAACCTCTCTCTTAATTGTTGTTATGTAAAGTACTGCTTCTCCTAAAAATATGGAGATTTATGTAGAAAAGTGTGAATATGTAACTGGAGTTCCAGGGCCCCCTTCAGGTGGACTACGAATGGTCTGAATCTGTCTAAAGGTCCTCTCTGTCGCCCTCAGGTGGAAGCTCTGAAAGACACAAGCACATTTTTTAGTGGAATGGTTCAAGAACTGTCTGTGCTTCGGAAGGCCACAGTGAAGGGCTTTGATGAACTGCAGCGAGACAATGACAAATTGGAGGGTGAGATTCGACAGGCGCAGGAGAGGCACCAGAAAGTAAGATTTGATCTGCTACACTTATCACTCAAGAAATTTGTGTGAAACCAACATGGGAGCTGGTCTTCTGTCAGGGTATGAAGCAGACACTCCAGTGCCTTCAAGATCAGCTCAACCTCTTCACCATGGAGACACAGAAGGACTACAGTAATCTGTGCTCGGCATCCAAGGCCCTACGAACACCTCTCCAGAATCTCCAGCACACTGTCAGCAGGTGACTAGAAAGACGTTTGTTCATTTTATTTCCAGAACTAGTAGAAGAACACAGACATTGCCATTACACCATTGTGTTTTGTTTTTTGACTTGCAGTGGTTGCACTACGATTGAGAATCAGGCCTTGGCTCAGGTAGACCTCCTCTCCTCCAACTGCTCATCCCTTGCATCATCTCTGCATCTGAACACAGAAGAGAGCCAACAGACGCTAGAAGAAATGATGGGCTGCTGCTCACACCTCCACACCTCTGTGTCTGGTACCATATCCAGCTTTCTTTATAATCCTTGACTTATGGTGTTTTGTGGTTACTTCACCATTGCCCAGAATTTTTGTTTTTTTTGGGGGGGGGGATCTTTGCCCTTCAATATGGCTTTCAAGTGTAAGTCGGACTCTCTAGATTATGATGTTACCACTTCTGTGTAGGTGAGTGGCTTCAACTTTTGCAGTGGTACAGTGGTTGTTCTTGGACATTCCTAAAAAGATTTCTAGGAATTCCTATATTTGGTCGGTCTTAAAGATCCTTGTCTTTTAAGAAATTATACCGAGAACAAATCTCCATATGTGAGATTGGTCCCAGCAGCAGGGGGCACTCAAACAGAATACATCTGACGCCATATACAGCCAGGGCAACATTGATGTAAGCTATTATTAATATATCTGTTAGGTCTTGTGGAGCGGGACCTTCGGTGGGGTTCTAAAGTAAAGGATCACGTGGAGACCCATGGCCTTGAACAAAGAGCACTTGTCCAGAAGAGTTCGTCAGATGCTGAAGTGCTGCAACAGGTAGACGTAAGCCCCAAATGGCACATCGCAGTCTGTTTCACTTAAAGCTAAATGTCCCTGCATTTTCAGAGCATCCAGACACACTGCACTGAACAGCTGAAAACAACCAAGGAGGCCCTGTTGAGCCAGCTGGAGGAGATGAAGCAGTCAGCAAATGTGGTACAGGAAAAAATCTCAAAGGACCAAACTGCTCTGGATGAGCAGCGGGTCGAACTGCAGGGACACATGGAGCGGGGTCAACAGCTGGTTTATGGGTTCTTGCAGGAGGAGCTGCAGCAGGATGTTCCTACAGGTAACACAGTAACATTGCTCCTTCAGCCAAGGGATTATCTTGGTTTGTATTTGTTTAATTATTATATAAGTACAAATGCTGCAGATTCAGCAGTGGACATAGTAGCTACAGGGTGTTTAAGAACTTTGTAATGCCTAAAAATATCTTACAAATATCTACAACATATCTACAACAAATTTAAAACTGTTCTTTTTGCATCTGTGTTGTGACATCAATCATGGCAATGATGCATCGATAATATAAAAACAAAAGTTTTGAGGGTTTGACTATAACAATATTGACTTTTCATCCATTTATTCACACAAACTTCTAAAATGGGCAGACAGTCAGAATAATTTTCAGTGAAAAACACTAGTCAGGATACCCCTTCAGATTCTGGACTGTATTCAGGTCAGGAATCTAATTTGAACTGTAGGTTTTGCATAATGCTGTCAGAGCTGACGGACTGGAGTATGTAAGTAATTTCAGTGCAAAATAATTAGGTAAAACACAATTTAATAAAAGGCATTTTATTCGAAGACTTTCTTTGGTTGATTACAGCTCAAGACATTACAGAGAAAAAGTGGCAGGTCTTTTGTACACGTGCCTGATAATCAGTGTTTTCATTTCAAGTTGCATATTCACGTTGTGTTGTTGCCTTCAGGTGCCACCCCTCAGCGCAGGGAGTTTGTTTATCCTGGGCAGCTGGTTAAATCACAGAGCCGCAGTGAACTGCTGGAAAGTTTAAGGAGACAGCAGCAGGAGCTGTCAGCGGCCATGGACCAGGAGGTGGAAGAGGAGCCTGAGGAGGACAAACATAGTCAGGTTGATCACGTATGTCCAGCATGTTGTCCTCATATTTCTAAAGATGTGCAAGATGTTTTTTTTTAATGACAATAATTCAAGTTGTTGATTTCCTCCCTTGTCCGTTTTAAGGACTCCCTGGATGAGGATGTGAGCACTTGTAATGAAAGTGTGGCCACAGAACCATCTTTCATTGATGAGAACCTTGTCTTCAACGAAGGCAAAAGAGTTCCCTTCTTCAAGGTGAGCACCACTGGAGAATACAACAATAATAGTAATTGTGATGTTCCCCCTTACCTTTGCTTCCTCCTTCTGCACGTACCTAGCTAAGTATTGAATAACTGGCAGGAGTGAAAGAGCAACAACAACATTACAGTGGAAACGTTTTTTCCCCTAACCTTCTAACCCTATAATCAAAGACATAGTTGTTTTAGAAACAAGTACAACTGTATGTTTTTGTCTTACAGCAGAAGAAAAGCAACAGAAAGGACTCAAAGATTTCCGGCAAGCTCAAATCGTCAGAAAATGAAGCTGCGCCATCGCCACAGAAATCCAGATTGCCACTGCGCTGTGTCAATTAATACTTTTGTTTTTATATTTTTTTACTGAAAATAAGTTTGGTGTCTACTTAATCTTACTTCCTTTAACCCATTACTGTAGGACCCGTAACTGTTTTTTTGTTGTTCGGTGTTTGCAATTTTACTTGTTATGTAATATTAAAGAGAAAAAAGAATTAAACATGTTTTGTTCTGTTTTTTTTAAGTAGATACTAAAATCTGATATTAACTCAATACTTGTTTTGTTTTGTCATACAGCAGTTAGGTGTTAAGTCTTGCTGTGCATTGCTCATCTGCATTGCTCTTTTTTTTGTTGAGAAATACTGCTGAACTTCCTGAAAAATCTACTCACAATACCTATTTCTAATGAAACAAATTGTAATATTAAACAAATATGCATAGCTTATGTGAGGTCATGCAAAGATGTCACATCAACACAACTCTTCATATAAAGATTGAAGATTCTGACCATTACTTCTCAGTGCCTTGCTGAGATAAGGTGCATTTACAGGTGTTAAGATTTGATTCTTCATTTTTAAAGTAGTCTTAGTGAATGTTTTCTGAATCAATAATTATGTTTCATATTTTTCATTGTATGCATTACAGTAAACTTTGATCTTATTGATGTATATATATATATATAAATGATAACTCTTTGGTTAACTCATTGGTTATACTAAAATGCAAATAAAAATATGTTTGGTTAACTCATTGGCTATACTAAAATGCAAATAAAAATATGTTTTGTCCACAAACGCTTGATGTACTTTATTGTTCCCAAACTGGGGAATTAAAGTGTAGCAGCAGCATTAAACAGAGACAATAAAAACAATGAAGTAAACTGGAGCACAACCTAGACATATTAAATTGATAATAAAATGCAATACAAAATGTATAAATAAGCTTTTTAAGAAATGGGTAGATAAAGCACTATAAATTGTATCGATGAGTATGCATAATTGATATGTATGTATGTGTATATATATATGAATATATATATATGCTGTATGTGACGACATTTTGACCTTTATCAACTCATCAAGCACGAGACTACAAACTGTTGTGTTGGGCTGCCATAAAGATGCCTGTCTAAAAATAAACAAGAAAACATGATTATTAGTTGCATATTTATGCTTAATTTTGTATGAAGCAAAAATAATGTTCTCTTCCAGTGTAACATTTCCGTGCCATTTTGTCATACAATTTAGAAGAGTTTCTTTTAAATCAGGCATCACGGCAAACACTATCTTTTATGCGCTTTGGGTAGGGACATTACAACGACTTTGTGGTTACGTCGTTTCATTTCAAATTCCTGATTTTCTCGTTTCTCTTTCGTACACAGAACTAACTGGTCGTTTAAAATCCAACTGAATGATTGTTTAAGAGGATAGACTTCAGGAAAACGACACTTGATAGTTTGAAAGAGAGAAGAGGAAGTCGATTGAGGGTGCGGTTCGCTCAACCCGCATTACGATTTTGAGACACAAATGGAGTCAAAGTCAAGTGTACAGCTTCTCGTCGTGCTGCAGCTGGCGCTTCTCGGCGGTTTTGTATCCGCTACTACAACGAAAAGGTACTTTGCCGTTAGCAGCGACATTTCCCTGAGTCCGACGTACGACGGTGCCATCAACAGGGTGATATGGTACCACCAGAGCAACATGGTCGTGGACTGGGATGGTGATACCACCACATATTTCTCTCAATTCAAAGACAGGGCCACCCTAAACTACAGCACGGCTCAACTTACGATTAGACAAGTGGACGGGACTTATGCTGGAATATACGATGTGGAGATAAACCAACGAAAAAATGAAGAAAACTATGATGTCAGCGTTATAGAACGAGTGTTAGAAGCTACCGTCCAGCAGGAAACTTTAGTGTGCAGGAAGGGCGACACCAGCTGCAACTTTACATGTAAAGCCAAAGTTGAAGGGGCACAGCCTGTCACCTATTCGTGGAAGGGAGATGATGGACCCTGGGGAAAGGAGCTTGGCGACAAGACTGCAACCTTGTCAAACGAGGAATTAAAAAATCCCCAAAAAATCTTCTGTCGTGTGAAAAACCCCGTCAGTGAAGCAGTGAGTGAGCCTGTCAATAATGCAATGTACGACGGCAAAATTCTTACAATAGTAGGCGCAACAGTTGGCGTTTTGATTTGTGTTATTACTGTTGCTAGTGCTGCTATTGTGTATTGGAAAAGAAAAGCTCGCAGGGACAAGGCCAGGGATGAAGAGAGAGGTCCTGCCACACGGTCTCCTGAACACAGCACGGAATTGCTAACTGCTAAGACAGCAGAATCTGAGAAGCCCGGGCCTACTGGAGATGGTGAAAATGGAAATACACAATGATCATCTTGCATCTCCTTGGCCATGTTAAGTTATATTATAACATGAAATGAAATGTTTGACATAAAAAAACAAATTATGTGGGAATTAGAATTAAGATCAAGCTAAGTAAATCCATGTCATCCAACCTAAACATTCTAATTCTAATTTTTAATGATGAAATTTGAGGACTGCTTGGTTTGCCAGACCTAAACTTTTAAGTAATATGTATCATCTGACACAGAACTTGGATATCTGAATGTCATGTCAGCTGTAAATTTAATCATCATAGTGTTTTGAACCCCATGCTGTTTTTATTTTTCAAAAAGTGATTTAATTGCAAAGGTTTAAGGACAGTCTCAATCTAAACAGATCCTGGCAGAAAATAACAGATGTTATGTTGTTTTGTTGTGAGAATGGGATATTTGTGCATGCAATAGGTTTGTTACTTACTTCCAGTGCTGAATGAATCCTTTGACTATGTAAATTGCACTTATTTTTTTCATAACATTGATTTTTTTTAAGTAGCTCAGTTTGTCAGACAATATTCATTCAATGACATCATGTAAATTAGCTATAAATTGACAAATATTACATTTTCGGGAGTGTTATTAAAACGAGCTACTCAATTTTTTTACTTTGCACATCATAATCTCCCCCAGACTGTGTGGTGCAACAGCTGTATGTCAGTCAGTTTTTATGTGTGAATCTTTGGCTAAGATTATGGCTGTCATTTTAAGGTCTGTAGTGCTTTGATATTTCTAGAATAAATGTGTAGTGCCTTTGTTACAAACAACACTGTGCTGCTTGCAACACAAATCAGAATTGTTCTGACTAATTATAAAAAAACTATACCATACACATATAGTAAGAACACCATTTTTGACAAGTGATATTGTTGTGCATCTCTGAGTAGTTCTACCTGGTCCATTAATACAGATTGAAACACAAATGTGTTATCTTTTTTTGTCACTGGGGCAAAATGTTGGTAAATATGCCTCTTTTATTATGTTATTTGAATAAAAGCAGAATGTTATTTTCCCGTTTTTTTTTTTTTTCAGGAACTTAAAAAAAGTTAATACTTTCCATTGCCTTTTGTAGTTCACTCATATCTCACACACAGTCTGTGGAGACCATGTTTCATCCTTCTTAAAAGAAGTCAGAGTGTTCTTATATAGAGACGTCTAAAGCAGTTTCAGGCAGTACTGAGGAAAATTTGTAATGTACATTGCTCAATATACCACATCTGTGTTGTGAGTTGGCAATATTGAAACAAAAGGATGGCCCTCTGAATGTAGTAAAATCAGACTGTTTCAGTGTGATGTCTTTTGTGCAGCCAAAATGCATGTGAAAAGAACAACTTCAATTTCTCAAATATATCTTGTATTAAAAACTGGACAGTTTGTTGAAGATTTGGACTCTAGCTTTTGGTTGCCTTGTAATAATGTATATATATACACATATATATTTTTAAATTGCTGAATGTGCACATGAAGTGCTTGTTGCCATGTTTGTGATGAAATGACTCATGTCATATCAATTCCCTTTATTGTGTTTTATGTATTTGATCACATTTATTTGCTTATTTTCTATAAAGAGTCCCACATCACTTGACTAATACAACTCTTCAACCCTATATGCTTTTGCATTGTGTGACTGTATTTCTAATACAGAGTAAAAGGTAGACTTTTTGTTTAGCAATATTTCTATGAGTTTTACTGTACACGTGAACCATTGTGGTGACAAAGGGGATAAAAACCCGAGGCCTGTGAGCCAAATCCAGCCCATGTTATGTTGGCCACTAGAGCATGGTGGGTAACTCAGGATTTTACTTCTGTAATTCCAATTCTTATCAAGTGTACAGTTTGCATTAACAGCATTTTTATTTTGAGACATTCCACATTTAACAAGATTCTAATTTTGCTTGATGTTAGTATTTTAAATGTTCTTTTTTTTTCATTCAAATGAGGATAATGATGTCTAGTGCAGTCTGCTCACATGTCTTCTTTTTGCCCTAAGTATTTACCTCATATCTCCCTAATACAGTCTGTGAGAGCCACCCTGTTAAGGGCGTCAACCACGTTTCCTGCTTCTTCATCAAAAAAAAATCATAGTGTTTTTATATAGAAAAGTCTGAAGCAGTTTCAGGAAATGCATTCTATCTTATTTTTATGTTAATTTAACACATTCTAATGAGACAACCACTCATTAGTGATGGTGCCCATGTCTGCTGCATCTTAAAAGAAGTTGCAGTGTTTTTAAATAGAGAAGTCTAAAGAAAGAAAGATAGCTAGATAGATAGATAGACAGATAGACAAGTAGATAGGGAAAGTTTCACTTAAATGTTTTTTTTTTACATGAACCAAACATTTTTCTTAAACACGAACAACCTAAATGACTCTTTTGGGAAATGAATAGCTTTAGAACATTTTTGATTATGTAGTTTATAATGACAGATCAGCAATTTTCTTGTGAATTTATTTCATTAAAAAAAATCTGCTATTCAGCTATGAGTTCAATTTTTATTCAACGTGCACATTGAGGGCTTGTTCTTGTGTTTATGATAAAAAAAAAAAGGATCATACTTCCACTAACTATTGAGTTATGTATTTGATCCAATGCCCATGCTGCTTTCGCATCCATATGTTTGATAAGGTATAGGTGATCTATACTGTATGGTGTTTCAAATCTGTATGCAGACTGCTGTGGTGACAAAGAAAATAAGCCTAAATTAAAGAAAAACACGTAAAGATTTTAAACACACTGTATGTTTGTATTTAATGCCCAACACGACTCAATGTAATCTAAACTGGAAGAGCTTTCTAACTAATAACAATAATAATATACTTGTAATGATGGTTTAATAATAGCGGTAATATAAAATTATCATTATTATTTTTAAAAATGTACCTGAGTATTAAAGATCAGAAGACCAACGTAGTGCGCATGCGCGAAAGAAGCGTAGGCTGAACAGGAAGTGAAAATGGACGGGTCCACGAAAATGTACACGTCCGCGGCTATTTCTTATCACAGCGCTGGAGACTTTTATCCACGAAAGTTCGGACCCAAGCCAGACGTGGTTCCGCGTGGAGTAATGGACAAGGAAGCGGGCACAGCGGGCAAACCGGACATGGTGTCTGTGGACGTGATTAACATCAACGATTCAGGTTTGTTATGCTAACAGGCTAACGACTAACAACACGTACCCATAGAGTACCAACATAAGCTATTCTGCTGAGACTTTCGAGCAAACGTTATGGTTTTTCGTTTGTCCGTGTACTGTCTGCCTGATTTTTGTCCCGAACCGATTTTTGACGATCAAAGTCAATTCTTAGAACTTTAGTTGTATACCTATTTTTTTTAATTTTTGCATTAAAATCCTGTTTTATTGTCTTTTTTGTTGTACAGTCTATCTCTTTATTACTACCATTACGTCTAAACCAACCCACATCAAATAAGAATCTAAAGAGGTTATACATTTGTTACTATAAAGTCTGTTAACGGCTTTCAGTTACCCAGGTCGTTTTATCCAAAGCTGTTTAGAAATAGGCATTTGGACTGTTCTCGACACTACGGTAGTCCAGGTTAAACTGCTACGATGCAAGTGCAGTCCAACACTGGTCAACCCTTAAGTCTAAGGCTACTGGCTCTGAAGGCCACGCAGATGGTAAGCAATGTTCCTTTTGACATTTTTGTAATAAAGTAACATCTAACTTGTTTTTCCCTATTCACAGACATCCCTTTGCACAGGAAGAAGCACGAATGTGACACATACGTCTTGGTGAGAGTCTGCATGAATTACCCTGAGATTGAATATATTTAGCCTATTTTCTGTTTCTGTTTTATTGGTGTGGTGGTTTAAGATACTGACAATGATCGAACATAACGTTTTTGCGAAATTAAATAGTCCCATAAAACACTTGGGAATAGAATTACTCCAAAAGATTAATTCATACAGCTTGTATGAAAGGAGGACCCTGGTTACCATGAAATATCTTTACTTAACTAATGTACTCTGAAGATAGCTGGGATCTTTGTTGTTTTGCATGAATATGGTTGCCTTTTTGTCCAACAACAACTCATACAAGTTCCACCAATTTGGTGTCATCTCACGTTTAGTTTGGTGTTGCTTTTCTCTATTATAATATCTATTGTGTAGGGGTGGTTTTCTGACACTGACAATGTACATATTTTTAACACAGTCTTAACACATGAAATAATTGTGGTCAGATGATGAGTTCTTCGGCAATGTCGATGTAATACACAAATACTCCACAGGGTGGTGGTGGTGTACATAGTCTAGACTAGCGTTCTGTCTAAACTATCATAGATGAAATAAACCTGGATTTCCACTCAGTTGTGGAACACGACATCTGACAATGGATTTTTTTCATATATATTAGGGAACCATCCATCCTTTCAGGAAGACGCACAGATCCATTTTTGGAAAACTTCTACAGGAATTCCGACTGGTTTCCTCAGACAGACGGGTAAGAGAAACCTCCTCTGTGTTTTTTGCTCAACTCTTAATCAGAGTTCCTAATCTCATTATGGGTGAGCTGTCTGGTGTTACTCTGTAGTAATCCTATTTGCTCAGATACTCAAGTGTGTTCTTTGGTGAGACTTGAGATCATGATGTTCAAGAGCTTAAAGACCTGTGACATATCTATCTCTTTGAACCATCCCTTCATGGCACAAAATGAAGAATGAATTACATCGTAATTAACCTTATTTCGTGACAAATTTCAGTTTGTCATAAAAGTTCTTCAAAAAGGTTACATCAAGTGCTTGATGACAATTTTACTTTTTTCAAAAAGAGGTTGACAACTGGAAAACAACACTTATCTTTTGGTAAAAAGGCAAGGGGCCAGTCTCAACATCAGCCAAAACAACGAAAATCGCTTAGGACTATGATATCTCCAGACTCATTGGACTACTTCATATTGCTGTTAGTTAGATTTAAAAATTAGATTTTGTCCTTTTTTCTAGGAATGTTCTGGTATTTTATTAAAGTACATTTTGTACATTTTTTGTAAAGTACATTGTGAAACAAGCAATCACATTTCCTGTCATAAAAATGACAGGAAGAATACATTACAACAAATCTACCACACCGGTAAATTTAGTAAGAAGGGGGCAGCAGAGAATAAGTATTAACTGATTTGCCCTCTTGGCACTGTGTGTGTCTGTGTGTGTGTGTGTGTGTGTGTGTGTGTGAGAGAGTTAGGGGGTTGTTTGGGGTTGAGTGCTGTCTCTCTGTTGGCACACATGCTTATGTGCACGCTCACACACACACACACACACACAGTCAGGCTGTCACCAGACGCTGCAGTCCTGTCATAACACAGAACGCCACAGTAATGGTAGAATTCACAGCACTGCAAGCTCACCACAGCGTTGCATGAGTCTGACATAAAGTGACAGCCAGCACATAGTCTCACACACACACACACACACACACACACTGCACACTGCACACTGCACACTGTACACTGGGAAAATTTCGACTCTGTGTTTTATGTGTCTTTGCTTCATTAAAAATTGAGCTAGATCTCCATTCAGGCTAGTGTGATGAGGAGGAACATAAGAGCTAAACATGGGACTCTAGATAAAAGCCAACACTCCTCTGTTCTTACAAAAGATACCTCTGCTCAAAAAAGTATATATAGAACAATTTTCCATTTTGTGCTTAAAACAAATACCAGTGAATAGGTTTAAAAGTAATGTATTAAAATAAACTGAAGTTTTGAATATCATAACACCCCAAGTGCCCCCTGCAGGTAGAACCAGGCATTGACTCAGAGACTGGCTCAGTAAAACCAAGGCTGTTGTCAAGGACACCGAAAATGAATTTAGCTTCTTGAAAAGACTCAGCAGATAAACCTGCTTTCAGTCATTTTAGAATCTCCTAATGGTCATTCTACTGTTAGTCATACTCATTCAAAAGGTTCCACTCGCTTTCGCAAATCAATGTCCACAGAGAAAGACCAAAAGGCTTGAAAGCCTATATACAGATTTGCCTCACTGACACCAACAGACCACGTGAAACAGCATGGAACGCCACCCTGTGACCAAAGACTGTAGAACAGCTTTCATCACATGAATGTATTAAACTGTTTTTATTGTATTTAACATTCTTTTTGTCGGTTGCCTTTCAGTCCTGGAGGATTCTGCTGTTCGGATCATTAAACCTGCTCTGTACAGGCTGTCTGCTGATGTGGTGCAGCTCCACCAACAGCATGGGTACATACACACACACACACACACACACACACACACACTTTGGGCTGTGGTGTTAGGTTGCTAGCAAACAGGAAGTGCAGGACAGGGATATTGAACAAATATTGGAAGGTGACACAGTTGTCATTTTGAGGAGCATGCATAAACTGTTTGAAAATTTGCTGTCACTGAACCGGCAGTTAACGGATGCAGAAGACCAGTCAGTAGCAATCGGTTGTCGCAAACAACCTACAAATGTTAAGAGTCAGTTCAGTTAGCCAACAGTCACTTCACTGAGTAAACACTAATTACTCTGTAAAGAGTCGACTCTGCCTTTCTTGTAGTGGTCACTTAAAGTAACAACACAATGTGAACATTCCACGCCTCCAGTTCCTGCCTTTAAACTAAATGAAGCATAAAACGCGTAACACACAGTGTACACACAGACACACACACTTCGTGTCCTTATGAACTCTGTGTGTTGGTCTAATATCATGTTCTCAAGTGACTGCGTTATATGGAACACACTGTACAAGACTAGAAATACACACACAGACACCGACACACACTGTGGCCCCATTAGCTCATGGCTCAAGGCTTAACATCCATGTAAATGTGTATGCACACAGCCTTTCATGTTCTGCCTTTGGCTGTCAGGATGTTTGCAAACACACACACACACAGTCTATCTCACACACAAACACACACACACACGTGTACGCCCCACTGAGCACATCCAGGCAGTTTAAGCCAGGCTCGACCTGTGAATGTTAGGAAAGAGGAAATTGTAATCAGTGTGTGGATTACCCAGAGTCAGTTTGACAACATGAGGAGAGATCATGGTTTGATTGGTCACAACTGTTAACATCCTTTCTGCAAAACAAAAGTCATTTATGTTTTTCATACTGTATTTAAGAAGCTACAGGAGGCAGTCCGACTCTGATTATCATTATCACAAGCTGAACGTGGATGCCAGAGGAGACGCCACGAAAAACACATTTTCCTTCTTAAGAATTAATTCAATCTACTGACACCTTCAGAATCTGTTCACTGATTGGCCCCTGTGTAATGTTTGTATGAGTTTTTTTCAAAAAACCGCTCACGTTTCGTCGACCCAGAAGCCACTTGGCACTTGAGCTAGCTCTAAGCTGTAGGGGGCGCTCGGAGCACAGTCCGTGCTGATAATGTTGTTCATTCAATCGTTCTGTGTGTGTGTTTTAAAGTGCTGTTTAGGCAGATGTTGTTGCACTGTAGCAGAAACATAATCTGTTGATGAGTCTTCAGAAGTGTGTGTGTGTGCGCACATATCAAATTGTGCAGTGCACAACAGGATCAGTTTTCAGCTTTGTACAAAGTAAAGACATCAGCTTTTTGTCCCAATGGACCAAATACACACACACACACAAATAGGGATCTTCTCTGTTACTTTTTGTGCATCTTCGTTTTTTTTTTCGTCTTCGGAAAGAAATGATCAAATACTTCTTTTAATTTAAATTGCAGTAAGGCTACTTAAACTCATTAAAACCAGACCGAAGTAGAAACTTTGAAAGGAGGGCTAATGTGAATGTGCAACTGATCTTTGACGTCTGTTGATGCTAACAATTTTCATTTGTCAGTTTTTATTGTGAAACCAGATACAGGAGTCTATGCGAAAGTCACGAGAGAGAGCAAACGCAGTCACAGTAGTATTAAAAAATACCGTTCTCACACTAAATCCCACATCGGCCCTCATACTAGTTCATACAGCATCCGTCCGCAGTAGTTACAGGGCAGTGAATACACTTTTATGAGACTTTTTAATGCGGGATTCGCTGCAGGTAGTAAAACTGTGTTGAGCTCAGTTATACTGAAATTAGTTGTACACCAATAGCATGGATGAGCAGATTCTTCTATATATATAGTATTGAATACCACAGATTTAATACTCCAAAGATGAGGTACCTAAAAAGTTGCTGGTCGGCATTGCCTTACCATAATAACAAAGAAGTGCTTTTCCAAACTATACCACACCACAAAGAAGAAACCAAAAAGTCTGTTAATGTGTTATATGGGTGATACTGTGTGTGTGTCTGAGTGTGTGTGTGTTTGGTCTGCTCCTCAACAGACAACATTAAATATTCATCCTCGTCCTCAGATTTCTCCTCACTCATCTGTCTATCCACCGCTTCACTTCTGTCCTCTCTTCTTCTTTACAGCCTTATTTCTTCCTTATTGTGTTTTTTGGTGTCCCTTGATAGCCCTCTGATTTATTGTCTTCTTTCGTTTCCCTCCTCTGGACTTTTTGTTTTTATAAATTCACATCCATTCCTTTTATATCCTTTCTTCTTTGCTTTCTTCCTTCCTCAATCTTTCTCTCTTCCTCCATCGATCAGTCCCGAAAAACAAACACAGGGATTTTAATACATAGTTCTGTTCTGGGCGTTGAGTTCAGGCCCATTGGGACGTCTCGCTCTCTCTCTCTCTCTCTCTCTCTCTCTCTCTCTCTCTCTCTCTCTCCGTTTCTCAGTGTGTTTGTGTGTGCCCGCGTGTATGTGTGTGCATCTATTACAGATGAAAACAGTTTGATGTGTTTGGTTTGCATCTCGTCCTCTGGGTGTCGGTGTTTATAAGTAGGACATTAATAAAGTAATTGAACTGTGTGTGTGTGCACGCGTGCGTGTGTCTTGTGGTCTGTATGAAAACTGATCCAACCACAGTGAATGATCAGTGCTGAGGTTCAGTAACTTCATCTCAGCTATTGATCCAGACTGTTCCAGACTCAGTGATGATGTCAGCTTTTGTTTTAATATTCTGTTTAATAACACGATTCCCACCAAAGCCCATAGAGAAAATCAGTGATTTTCTATGACTGTACATGTACGTTTGGAACACCCACTGCCTCCAGCAGTAGGTTTAAATGTGTTTAAGTGCTTAATTCAGATTTATCACAGTGACACAGAGTGAGACGAAAACAAGATGTTCTTCCACCTGAAAAACTGCTCCTTAATAGTCATCCAGTGCAATCACTATAACTGAAATTCAAAACCCAGTCTAAATTGTGCCCGAACAGAATTTACATTTGTAGAAAACTCTAATACCATCTCAAAATATTAAATATTAAAATCAAGCAAAATAAGAATATTGTTACTCGTAAAATGTAGAATGTGTCAAAATAAAAATGGAATCGGGAGTAAAATTGGGGGAAGTTACCCACCATTTATTCTCTCTCTCTCTCTCTCTCTCTCTCTGACCGTTTCTCTCTCTGGATTACGTTGTGTCAGGTTGACAAACATGGACGCTGCTGCTGGGGAAACAAAATGTTCCTCTGAGCGTAAAGCTGCTTAAATCTGCCTCATACCCCCACACTGTGATTACACACACACACACACTCACGGATTGTCAGTTAGTATTTAATCCAGCTCACTACTCTCTTTATTTGACTGACTGACTGATTTTTACCTGCTGGCTGTCTTCCTTCTGTGTCCTTCTATCCATTCAAACCCAAATAAAAACAAGATTAGGGCAAACAGAGACTTGCAGATTAAGAGTGCACCTTCCTGTTACTGTTAGTTCTCCAATAGTTACCCCTGAATAGTACTCAGTACAACTAACAAACCTAGTCCAGAATTATTAAAAAACAAAGTTGTTTTTTGAAGTCTATAATCCAGCAGTGAAGTGATGGTAAATCCCAGAAATAAGTGATGCTTTAGTTTTTGATTGTCTTTTTTTTCAGCTTTAACAGCGTACACGTACCTGACCATCTTCCACCTCTTCAGGTGAGGCTCTCATTATTCTTGTTACTGTTTTACCATAATACATTAAGTTGATTTGACGTTTGTCAGTCACGCTGGTGTTCATTCAATATAAAGTTATTAGTAAATTATTTAGCTGTTAATCTTTGAACGAGTGATAAAGGAACACACCTCTGTGTGTGGAATCTTTATCAATCCTTCTTTTTTGACTTTTGCCTGTTCTTCTCTCTTCCTCCAGTCTGATCACATGTCTAATCAGCTCGTGGGTCCACATGAAGAAACCAAGTCAGATGTACACTTTTGGGTGAGTGTACTGCACTATAGCCAAGCTCTACAAGAGAAGTGCTTAGAAACAGGCAAACTGACCGTTTTATATTATATGCAATGATATTACATATTATTTTATAAGACTGATCTTTATTGAAATCTATATTTATCAATATAACTTTTTTAGTTGTATTCTATATTGCATATAGAAATATGTATTTATATATTGTCCAGCATTATTTTGCAGCAATTTCTGTTGTGGAAATAGAGATGTAGTCTCACGCTGGCTGCTGCTGTCGTGGAAATAATAAATAACACCCTGCTGTCAATTTAATGTTTCTGAAACAGTATCAAGATTTCCACTTAAAGTGTGTTTGATTATTTATGTATATACACACACACACACACAAGTCCATTTGCATCGTGTGGGTTTATTTTCAGGTGACCTCTGACTCAGAGGTGTGACTGGGTGATGTTCCATTGAGTGAATCTGCTCTTCCGCTTCACTGGCATCCTATACTGTTGTGTGTATGGATGTGTGTGTGCCCACTCTATCTGAACTGTAACTGTCCGTCCCCATGGATAGTTGATTTTTTTTTATGTTGGATTCAGAAATGTTGATATGAAGTTACAGTATGTCACACAGAAGTCCTGAACCTAGGATTTTTAATCTAGTAAGAACTTTAAGTCCATCACAGACTCACACCCACACACCCAAACCAGAAGAATCGTTGTCTGACGGTCGGCGGCAGTTTCTGTTAAAATAAGTTAAAAGCATCTTCATCTTCAGTGTTAAACCACGGTGCTCATCTCCGCTTTAACCTAATTGATGGGCCACTGTACAGTTAGACGCTCAGATAATCAGATATCTAACACTCATCTTTGAGTGCATAAACCCAGCAGAGTGCTCACTGAGACGAAGCTGCTCATCAGACTGAGGCAGAATTGACCTCATGACCTCACGGTGTCCTTACTTTGAGGTCGCAGGGTCAGCAACAGCTAACAACATATGACCCCCCCCCCCAACAGGTTGAGGGAACTCATTTGGTTAAAGTTCATCTGTTAGAGAATTGATCTGTGTACAGACTTAGTTATTGCTGTCACAATTATATATTTATTCAGAAAAAGTAATTCTCATATTCAGATTTATTTTAATAATCAAGATTTTCATTAAACTGGCAAAGTCATTGTTTAAAAGGACCTTTGGATTGTTTACCTTCTTTGCCCATTATGCCTTTTGTGTTAATAATATCCATCACAATGTTGTTGTGTTGTTGAATGCAGTTTTGATATAATGTAAAGCTTAATTGCGTTGCAAACCAAACAAAAATTCTGTGTTTTACGTACAAAAGGCTTCGCGATGAAGTGAAGTGATGATGTTGATGCAAAAATACGATGCTTACAAGTACATGTGTCATATATTCAGTGACAATCTCGTGTCTCTGGTTTTCGTAACATTAGCCACCTAATGTGGATTCAACGCAACGATGTTATTGACGCTTTCCTTTCCTTTCTTTGTCCAGGTTTGAGAGACTGGAGGTTGTGGCTGTTTTTGCCTCCACTGTCCTGGTCCAGCTGGGAGCCTTGTTCATCCTGAAGGAGAGGTGTGTATTTCATGTGCGCGCGCTGTGAAACTGATAGCGACGAATGACAGTGAGGAGCAGCAGGAAGGAAACGCACTGTGTGTTTTTGTTTTCTGTTTCGCTGTTTACACTGTGTCTCCTTCCATTTGTGTCTATCAATTTCTGTGTGTGTATGTGTGTGTGTGTGTGTGTGTGTGTGTGTGTGTGTGTGTGTGTGTGTGTGTCTCGGCCTTTCACATTCACAAACAGTCACACATATACACACGTTGTGTTTTGTGTTTTCTGAGAACGTAACATTCATATAATCGATTTCCTAATCTGACCCTTATTCTAATCCTCACTCTTGAACCTTGAACATCAGCAGCCCCAGCTCACCACTGTACATTGACTCATCTGATTTTGTTGATTTGTTTGTTTTGTTTATTTTTACCTTCAGCGTGGAACGCTTTGTGGAGCAGCCTGAGGTGCACACGTGAGTACAAACACACACACTTCCATAGCTGTATTGGGCAAAACTGTGATGCTACTCACAAGTACATTATTGGACACACAAAAGAATTAGACCCAAATACTTCAAACTGCTGTGAGGACTGAGGCTGTGGAACACACCGTCTTTATCTATTTTAATTAAAAATACAATTTATTCTATGTTTTTTGCTGTAAAAAGAATTAAGTGACTAGGACGTCAAGGTATGTTTGTGCTTTTTTGTGAGCACATGACTTAGAGGTGCTTGCTGGTCACTTCTTCTAAAGAAGAATTACAAATATTATCACTCTTGTAACAAATGCAGACATAGTTAGCAAGTGATATTGAAAAATCCATAAAGAGAAAAGCTGGAGGTTCCCATATCTTCAGCCATGACACTGTGCAGTTGTGCTGTACTCCTCTGACCTGTTATATTCCTTGCAGTGGTCGCCTGTTGGTCGGAACCTTTGTGGCTTTCTTCTTCAACCTCCTGACACTGCTGTCGGTCAGGAACAAACCGTTTTCTTACGTCTCTGAAGGTACGCTCCGTTTCTGTTTCATTCTGCTCCTCCTGCTACGTTAGTCGGGGTCAGTTTAGGTTCTGCAGCTTTAATAATCTACAAAGGTCACAACCTGTAGACTGGAAGTGAAAAACAAAGATGGCATCACCGGCTGCTCCTACTGTAATGTTGACTATTTGACAAAGTAGTAACACAGGGGTCATGCAGTGAACTGTGGGACAGAGGACAGAACTATTTTCGGACACTTTGTTGCTGTTGCTTTTGCCGTTGCTCCTCTCGTTTCTCCTTTATTCTTTTCATCTCCTCTCTGACTCAGTAGGCACCGACTGTGGGCGTGTGCACTCATGCGTTCACAGCAGCCTCAACATCACTTAACATCTGACATTTTAGGATGCAACTCACACACACACACACACACTGACAGACACACACAGTGGATTCAGGGAGATATAAAGTGTGTTACATAACAAAGTTCCAGACAGTGGTGATGTTGTGAGCCAGGACACACACGCATAAATAAGTCACTACACTAAAATGTTTGTTTAGACAGAGGCACTGTGCGGAAAAACAAACACGCATGCACGCACCCTCTGTCTCTGAGGTGAATGAATTTCATCCTGGCTCTCTTGGTGTCACTGTCAAGGTGTAAGCAGTCCATACAGTGGTTAACAGTGGTTAACTAAAGACAGAGTTAAGCTACTTTACTCAAAGGAAAGCGATGCTGGTTTACATCTACAATGACATAAACAAGTTCACACGGACACTGAAGCTGCTGTTCTGCTGCCTCGTGTGGCCATTTAGTGTCATCAAAGTATGTACAAATAAAGGATTTCAATTACAGAGAAATAAAAGTGGAAAAATGAATGAGTAAGATGAACAAATTCAAAAGCAGACGTAGGTTTTATAAGGGTACTGGTTAATGTTTAGTTGGCTACCAGATTTTTTTTAATGTCATTTCAAGAGCCCAATTCTGTGGATGGGATGGGGCAGTCACAATACCTTCCAAAGATGATAGTTATGGAAGAAAGTTGTAAATATTGTGTGCACAAAAATCTAACTTCCCCTCTTTCTGTACCTGCTTTCTTTCTCCAGCTGCGAGCAGTAGTTGGCTTCAAGAACATGTGGCCGATCTCAGTCGCAGGTAAAGTCGCCATTTAGGCGATCATAAAGTACTTTATCACTAATCTAAGCAGGTTTGTGTTTAATCAAGGTAATTGGGTCAAATGTTGTCATGAAGAGGTGGTGTAGATTCACCGGCTGTTTTCATACATGTTTCCATTTGATAACATTCAGTCGGTGTCTACAGTGTATATGTGCACACACACACGGATGCCACATAAGTTCAACTGCTCCTCATGTGCACTATTAATGTTGTAATTACCTGAGGTCACAGGGTCACAGTCTAGTTCCTGCGGCAGAAACTGATTTGGTTTATTGATTTTAGTTTCTGAGAAACAGCTACGAGATCAGTTTTCTGCAGTACAGTAAAAGAACACACACACACACACGTAGACTTCCCCATTTCTTCTTAATGATCAGTCCGAAGGTCAGTAAACTGTCCAACAGCAATGAAGACACCTCTCAAATATGTGTCAATCTTAGTGTCATTGGAATGCGCTGTCTTTTTTAGTGGAACTGAAGATGTGTGGGTGGAGCGAAGAACAAGGGTGCAAGTTTAAACCAAAACTCTGTAAAGAAAGACCGTCGGTTACAGCTACTGTTGCTGAAAGGGAGAAGCACTAACCAATCCAGGCCATAGATTTTTCATATTCATTAAATCACACGTAGTAACAGCATAATAAAAATAAATCAACATCAGATCCAGACTCAGAGTGTGCAGCTATCTGCCACTGTTACAGGAATGATGGAGAAAAAAACAACAACCTTAGCAACATGAGTGGGAGAAAAGCAGATGGAAAGACAAGCATTTAAAGTGAGTGGCAGAAAAGCAGATGGAAAGACAAGCATTTGTTTGAGGGACACTTGGGGAGAACAGCTACATTTACTGCTTCACCCAATGGTAGCTAAGGAATACGATTTAACTGTTGAACTGATATGCTAGCGTCATTACAGAGCTTTGCATTCACACAAAATCCACCAAAGGTGGAGTAGGCATTAGAAATAGACCTAGTTTAGTTGATGATTTGTAACTGGAGCTGGATGTAGAACCAGTGTCAAATCACTAATTAGTTTCTTTAAATGTGATGAGTGTTTGTGAAGCAAGTGGAAGGAAGAACGTGTACACCGTTGGCACGGACGTCCTTCTCTCGGAGAGTTAACGCGGATCAAGTGGATAGAGCCTGCAGTGTTTGCACACATACACGCACTCTCAGACAAACACACTCAGACAGCAGGTTACTCAGGGCCACAGCCTGCAGAGCCGTGCAGCAGCACTGAGCTGTGATTGGCCGAAAACAGGACGTCCCAGCCTAGTTTCCTTTGTGTGTGTGTGTTGGTGGGGGGGTTACAGTCTATCCTCGTTTAACCTCTTTTGGGTCTGGGTTATATAAAGTCAGCTGCTCGGTTGTCCTCACCGACCTTACAACTATGTTTGTGTGTGTTCCTGTATGTATACGCAGTAAAGGGAAGATATTTTTATCAAGACCATTGATTGGGGCAAAAAAAAAAAGAGTCTAAGCATCTTTGTTCGGGTTTTGCTTCATATTTTTAGCCCGGTCTCTCACTAGGAGACTGACTTTCCTTTATTAGACGTCCTGCCACAACAACAGTCAGTGCACAGAATGCTGTCCTTATGCATCTCTCTTTGTTTTACAAGGGCTACAAGGTCAGAAGGTGGTAGGGGGATTTAAACCTGAGCCTGCAGCATAGAAGGCTAACATTCTACCATATCTGGCTTCATTTTGTCTTTCACTCTCTTCTTCAAAAAGAAAAAATGTATTCCCTTTAAGTCATCCAACTTTTTAAAGAAATACATCCATCTATCCATTTTCTAATACTTCTCTAATCGTTTGCGAGGTGGCAGGGTGGGGGTGGGCTGCGGCCAATCATAGCTATCAACAGATGAGGGCGGACTACACCCTGGACAGTTCACCAGTCTGTCACAAGGCCCAAAAATAGTGACCATAAGAAAGTCCTTATTCCAACAATGAAGACGGCTCTGTTTACATTTGCCGGTGCTACGCCATAGTTTTTTTTAACATTTTTGCCCTTCATTCTGGCTCTCAAGCATGGTTTTGTCAGATAATTGTAGACAATACTGAGCTCAACAGCACTTTTCCACGTGCTCTTTATTACTGTTTGCTGTGACTAACGCCACACTACTTGTGGTAAAAATCCTGGTTACTTTCTGCACCTGGTTATGACCTAGACTAGGTTAGACTCAGATAGACCAATTTAAGGCAGACACTGGCATCTGCTTCAGCCATGTCCACTGAGGACACGTGACTCCCCTGAACTACCTCGAAGAAGCCCAACAAACATGGCCAACCCCGGTGCCAGGTCACGAGTGTGGAGCCAACAGACAATCAAGTGATGCTGTAATCCCATCAGTCTGTGTATGTGGATTAACACAAAAAGTCTAAAAATGTCACATTATATTATTGCAGTGACTGAGATTAAAGCAGAACTGGATTTAGTTCTTTACTGGGGAATAGATGGGAACATTGCCCCATGTTCAAGTATCCTGCCAGGCCAGGTGACTGTATTGGATGTTAATTCCTTATCAGAGGGATAAATCTTACATTTATTAAGCAGTGGATGAAAGAGCTGAAGCGTTAACAAAACTCAAACTACCTGCATCACGTGACAAGGACGTTTGAAGGAAATGTGTTTAAGCCCCCTGACCACCACAGTCCAGCACACACTGTCATAGCCTTTATAAACACTACTTTATCAACTGCTCATTAAGCCCCATTGTGCTAATGATGATGATGTTGTTGTACAGTCTCTTTCTGACTCATGTTCTCACTGACATCCACAGCCTGTAGTCACATGATCAGAGCCGTGACCGATCACAGCTTGTACTGTATGAATTAGTTCAGGGTTTCTGATTTGGAACATCAAGAGGTGGTCCGACACTTCTTCAAAATTCAGTCAGACTCAAATTATAGCCTCTCTGTTACCATTGTTTAACCCAAAATAATAAATGTCCTGGGGTTAGCACACAGTTTTAGTGGCGCTGTGGACAGGGGACCTGCAGCCGCTTCTCAAAAAAATCCCAGCAAAACACTGGTGTTTTCATTGTCTGTGATCCACTACAACTTTTTATTGATGAGTAAAAATTAGCCCCGTGCTAGACACGATAAAGGAACAGGAATTCACTGTTGTGAAAGGTAACACTAACCCTGCTTGAGTTGATCATTAAAAAGCAGCTGTAATTGTGAATTTCTTTTTTAATGTGTGTGTGTGTGTGTCCAGTGTGTGTGGCATTGTTCCAGGTCTCAGCAGTGTCCTCCTTCCTCGGATGAACCCATTTGTTCTAATCAACGTGGCTGGAGCGATGTCACTGTGCATCACCTACATGCTCATTGAGATGAAGTAAGGAAAAGGGGGGATTTTTTTTAATTTACTCTAGAAAACACCCTCTGTGGATAATAGATAAAGTATTGCAGAACTGACTAAGGACACTGAACGTCCCTTACTCTGCTCTTTTGTGTTTCCAGTAATTATAATGGTGTGGACACAGCGTCTGCAGTCGCCATCGCTCTCATGATTTTTGGCACTATGTATCCCATGAGTGTTTACAGCGGCAAAGTTTTGCTGCAGGTAAAAAAAAAACTATTGTGACTTTTTCTGAAACAGTTTGTTTGTTTTTATTTGTTCTTGAGTAAGAGTCTGATCTGATTGATGCTCTTTTTGCGAACTCAAATCAGACAACACCCTCCCACGTGATTGGTCAGCTAGATAAGTTGCTCAGAGAGGTGAGTGTTGTTGCTTAATTCGCTAACAATTTATACAAACCCTTTAAAATCACCAAAAATGGAAAAATATTCTGTCATATGTACTGTATATTTTTCCATGAATATTATTTTAATTTGAATGAACATCTGTGATTGGCTGATTTTTTTTTTCACCATTTTCGTCTTTTGGATCAGGTGTCGACTCTGGAAGGAGTGTTAGAGGTCCGCAATGAACATTTCTGGACAGTCGGCTTTGGGTCTCTGGTACGTTTGACGTCCGAAATCTGAACTGTGATGTTTCAAAGTTTCAGCTGGGAGCACTAACCATTTACAGTCTGATAAAATTCAATTCACATTCATTTTTATACTTGAAAACATGGACACACATTTAAAGTTTTTACTTAGTTTATTTCACCTGTATTAAAAGTACAATGTGTCCTCCTTTGCTGGTTTAACCTCACCTGTCTTCTAGGCTGGCTCCGCCCATGTTCGCATTCGTCGTGATGCTAACGAACAGTTGGTCCTGGCTCATGTCACAAACCGCCTGCTGCCCCTCGTGTCCACACTGACGGTTCAGATCTTTAAAGACGATTGGACCCGTCCGCTCCTCACTGGGTCCCTCCAATCGTCCCCTAACCCTCATATGGGCGTGTCTGAAGGTTTTGCGCCACCGCCTCTTCTGCCTATGCCATCAGGAGCAGAGCCTGACCCGTTGACATCCACGCCGTCCAAGCCCAGCAGCCCTCCTCCGGAGTTCTCCTTTAACACTCCAGGACGGAACCTTCAGTCCGTGATCATTCCCTCTGTCGGACACAACCACCACAGACCGTACACAGGTATGGGCCTGGGGTATCCTGCCTCCACCTACAGCACAATGCTTAACCCTGGCCTGGTGCGACCCGGCAGTGGTCTGGGGGCGGGTTATGGACTAGGTGTGGGCGTGCCTTCTTCATCCGCAAACTATAGAACTGGCTTGGGCGGGTCGGCGGCACCACTGCAGTATGGAGCTCACAATCTTCCGTCTACACAACACAGACAATACAAACCTTAACAAACCCAAGTCAGACCCCTAACTTATTAGGTTTCTTTACCTGTGTTTTAATTTTTTTTTTCCGTTCATTTAGCATTCTCTCTTTTTTTATTATTTGTGCTTTAAATTCTGAGTCTGCTCACAGCCCCACTGTGAGGTTGGGACTGGACACTGCGTTCCTTCTAAACCCTAACTCTGAGTAAATTCTGTGGTAAACACCAAACCACAGACAGGTTTCAGATGGACATGGTCTTCCAGTTACAAAAGTGTTGTTTAAGAACCACCAGGGGGCAGCGCTGCTGGTTTGGAGTGTGTGGTATAAGGGTGTTTTTAGTACGTGGCCTCAGTCTGTATATTATTACATTTATTGGAAATTAGTCGTGAGATCAGGACAAACATGAGTGGACACCATGTGTCCTGCTTCAAGCTTGATCATCCATTCGTGAACCTACTCTTGTCCATGAACCTTTTGTTTGACTGGGCTCCGGTTTAATTCCTTAATTTGGGATCAAAGGACTTGTTCATAATCTGGGACTGTTTTTATATGACGATTATTTTTTTGACATACTTTCAGTCAACTGTCAAAACATTAAAAAATATATAGTGAAACTTTTCTAAACTACTGTTACATTTGCATATAAACATATTCTTTTTTTATTTAATAGGTAACTCCTGACAAAAGGGGCAGTATTGAGTGGCTGATTGTCTTTGAGCTTTTACTTCAGACTTGATGTGATTCTTATCAAATACCCAGACCAAACCAACAACAGGTAATAACTGCCTACAGCACTAACATGAAGAGTCAATTTATAGGTCGCAAAACATCACAACAACAACGTCACATCACAATTTTTTTTTAAACAGTCTGTGGAGATGAAAATGTCAGAATAACTTTGTCTGTAGTAAATATAAACTCTGATTCTAAGGATTCTAAGGCAACTCCAACCAAAGCAGTCACAAAAAGAGAAGGAAACACTTTACCCACAATGCACCTCTTTCTCTTTAACTGCTTCACTACACAGAGCAGCCGACGGGGTCAGTCAAGGATAGTGTCTCAGTGTTTGTGTGCCTGCGTGTCTGTATGAGAGAGAAACATTCATGAAGTGCGACAGTTGGGGTCAGTAGGTCACTGTCACTGGGCACCAAACACACGGATTCACACCGTAGAACACACAGTGGCAGGTGACAGGAAGTGAAGAGGTGGCTCGAACTGGACGGGAACATGTTTTAAGAAGAATCAACCTCTCAGTAAAAGTGACTTTCTTCTCACACACCAAAGAGGTAGAGGAAGATGGAGTCTAAGGTCCACTGCTGTTTTATTTGTTTACTGGTTTTTGTCAAAAAATGTCAGTTTATTTGGTCATAGCTAGACAACCAAACCATGGTTTCTGTAGTATTAGCTTTCTCTCCTTCATATTTTTATGCTATAAAAGATATTCAATTGAGACAAACTCAGCTGTAAAATGCTGCTGTGGAAGGATCCAACAGGGGGCGGCAGAGGCCTACTGTGAATGATCAATAATCAGAGGCCAAAAATAGAAGTATTTTAATCCAGATTTAATCAGTAAAAAACGGATTTCTTCATTTCTCTCTCTATATTTTTTTTGAAGGTATTTTAACTTGTACTACTATTGCTCCTTAGGTGACGACTCTCTATCACAAAAGTGTTTCAATCTCAATGGACTTTTTTGGGAAAACAAAGGATAAATACATTTTTTTTTTAAATAATTAATTTTTAAAAAATTAAATTAATTCACGACAGCTGACTTTTTACATCCATTTATCAACATTCACTCATTGTGGGGCCATTGTGCATGTCCTCACTGAATGAGATAGATCTATTTGTAATAGTTAGAGAAAGAGGCTCAGAAATGTATCATGCCTGCAAAACACAAAAACCTGTTTATGTGTGTTCTTCCTCTCCTCTGATTGTCATTGTTTCCAGATGTTTGTTCTTCACTAACTGACTCATCTTTTCTAACTCTCCCACACCAAAGTCCATTCAGAAAGTCGGTCGTTGTGTGCAGCCAGTGCAGGAATCCAGCCTCTAAACCTCAAACTGATTCCAACAGCAGGGGACGCTGACGGCTCGAGTCAGCTAACTTATCGGCCCGTGTTAAACAACAAGATGTAACCTGAACCTGGCCCTCTCCTCTTCTGGTCTTTTCATCCCTCCTTCATCCATCTATCCTCACATTCTGATCCTGAACTCGGAGAATCTGCATCGATCGGTTCTTTCTCAGATTCCCTGCAGCAGAGAACACGGCGTTCTCTCATCTGCTGCTTCTTTAGTTTCATCATTAGAGGAGTTTTAACCTTTGACTTTGCAGACCTTCATATCTCCTCCCTCATTATCATCCTTCTCCCCCTCCTCCTCACTGCTGCTGTTGTGGCTGTGCTTAGAAATAATCCAGGACTCACTGCTGTCCAGATTATCAGTCTCGTCCACAACAGTCTACAGTTAGTTTTTTTTCTACAACAGACTTTAATGTAAATGGAGACACCTGATATGTTATTATTATTGTTGTTGTTGTTAATAATAATAATTATAATAGTATACTTTGACCAGAAGATGACGGTGAAGCTGGAGACGACGCTGCTGCATCTCCACTCTGTCTGTAATCAAAACCAGGAGGAGAAAACCCTCAGACATTGGTTAAAAACCACAGAAGCTTCATGTTTCTTTTTTTTCTCCATGTCTGAACATGTTTATGGAAAACACGCAGTAAAATTCTGATCATCAGGAAAACCACAGAAATTCCCAGAGGGAAAACACACGCTCAGATTCCTCTCGTTCACTTGGAAACCTGCTTCCTGTTCTTGTTGACTGACCTCGTGTTCTCATGTTTTGGTCCGTCATTTTTTTGGAAATCGATATTTTATTATGTTTGTGTTAAAAATAATCTTGTTCGTTTCACTCGACAACAGAGCATTGTCGTCATCTTGCTGATACTCCGGGTCACGGTCAAATGCAATTTCCTGCTGCTCCCACTTGACAAAAAAACAATATTACTTTTTCAAATGGACCATTAATTATAATTTGTTGTTATGATGATGACAATTTGAATTTTTCATTAGGATTATTGTTATTATTTTACCAAATCAGCCTCTTTGTAATTAGAATTCAATCTTACCAACAGGTACAGTTATATGTTATATATCCCCCTACTTTACTGCAGCAGATCTAAGACAACCTCATTCTGTGTTTCAAGACTAACCAAAGGCAACTGTGTAAACGCTGTGCCTCTAACTAACTACTTTGATTCTAAATTCTGAAGGAAACGACACGGCGCTTCACGGCCTCGCGGCAAATTGCTGACCATTCCTTTCTCCTGGAGGATGAGTCCTCATGTGGATGTGGTGGAGTTTGGAAATGCTGCGGTGAAGGAGACTCATCAGACTTTCTAACAGACCATCACTACAGAAACAGAGGTGAAGTCATCACTATTATGGAAATGAGGAAAATGATAAGAGGAAACAGGAAGAGGCAAAACATGTGCATATACTGTATACACACACACACACACACACAGTTGACACAGATAAGGAAACATTTTTAGCCTCAACAATGGTTTACCCAAAATAGCTAAAAAATATTAGCATTTTTAGCTGACAGATTCACATGTTCTGCTTGTCTGCTGCCTCTTGTGGTCAGTTTGTGCCATTTAGGTAAACCATAACAAAGAGTTTTTCAAACAAGGAAGTCACAAAATAAATAAAAATTTAAAATGGAGGCAGCAGTGAATTAACGGTTGTGTTTAATTGTATTTGCTGTGATGGAAAATCCCAGATTCCTGTGTGGAGTGGTTTAGGCAGCGTTCAGCAGAATCTGTGTCTCAAAGGAGCAGTTTTTAAATTTGCCCTCTACCTGTTTCCTCTGTATTTATCTTCCTTTGTTGGTGTTTTTATTTTACTTACACTGTTTCTCGGTGCAGCTCAGAGGTTGGCACATTATAGAACAGGTCATAATTTTTACTCTTTTGTGGGAATTTGTTTCCGTCACCACTCAGGCTTCAAGTTAGTTGCCTTTTCCTTTAAGAAGTTTCCTGAAAAGCTGGGTTATATTCCTTTTGTTGCTCAAACAATTATCAGAGGAAGAGAGGGGGAAATACTTGCAAAACAGTGGAGGAAGAGCTGGCTGAGGTCAAAGGGCAGAGCTAAGGCAGCGTGAAGCTCAGAACAAACTGAAAAGTTGAACAAAGACAGCAGTTCCAGGTCTAGGCTGAACATAAAGACATAATTAAGATGTGTAGAGACGTAGAGTTGCAGTCCAAATAGACGGGATAGTGTTAGTGATGTCACGAGTGATGTCATCACAGTGGGACCACATTGGTGAGAGCTTGTTTGGGTTTTGTCTGTGTAGCAAACATGGTTTCACAGATGAAAATGTCGTTCACAGTTGTTGCTCAGTGTGGCGGCTGGGTCAGAGGTCAGGGGTCAGACTTCGTCCCAGCTTCTTAAGAAAAACAGAATTCTCTGAAGATTCTGCAGCAACACGGTGACTAGGATTTGACTGTCAGAGACCAGCGACCTGTTTACTTAACCTCAACACATGACCTCCGAGGAAAGGTCAAGGTAGCTGCTGGCTCCGCCCACTTTCCCCAGCCCCACTCCCCTTTGCTGACTTTAACACTCCTTACTCCAATTACATCACACACCATCAAACACATGACACACGCTGGTTTAAATGTGTGTATGTGGTTTAAAGTCATTGATCACTGACAAAAAAATTAAGTCCATAGTAATAATATTGTTTAACCAGTGTAGCATGGTGTTCTCGTGTCGTTGTGTTGCTCAAATATCAACAACTTCAAGTGTTTTTTAAACTTTTCTCATATTGTATTTATTAAGGATGAACAAAATACAACGGTTCAGCTTTATAAATAACTCATTTTATGTATTTATTTTAAACCTAAACATAACCCTTATATCATATACAACAGCCTAAATATAATACATATAAATATTTAATTACATTATTATTTTAAAATCCACCCTTGGACATACAGTTAGGGCAGTGGTTCTCAAACTGTGGTACGTGTGCCACCAGTGGTACACGAGCGTTCTCTAGTGGTATGCGGGGAAAATTCATTCATGTTTACTTTTTCAATTAAATAATTAAGCTAATAGAGAAGGCCTACGCTGCTATATTCTAATGTTGGTCATCATGGTGGTACTCAGAGAGCTCCATGTTTTCTCAGGTGGTACAGAGTATAGAAAGTTTGACAACCGCTGTCCTTAGTCTTAACATTCCTTCCCAACTCTCTTTAACATTCTCAGTTCTTTATAGTTCATACAGAACTACCTTCCTTCACTCTACCCCATCACTGATTCCCTTCCACTCCATCTTGCCTGCCCCAGAATTGCAATTTCTTTTCTGCAGACTAATTAGTGGCTTGTCTCTATGCAGATTTGATATTCACTGCATGTGCTTTTTTTTTCTGCATGTACAGTCAGTTTGTACTGAGGAGTTTAAGGTTTTTAGTTTGAGGTTTTTTTCTCACTGTGAATGGCTGTTTGCCTCCACATGTGACCCTGGGATGGACAGGCCTACTGCCCAGCCTGTCCTTCCAAACCTATTCTAAGAAGCAGCAGTGGTTCCACGCTCCTACGTTCTGATGTAATATCCCTGCTGTTCTTTTCCGTGTTGGAGTGGTAGACTTCCCTGTTAAAATCATCTGTTTGACTAATCCTTTACTGCCGTTCTAAGGTAAATTGTCTCAATTATTGGGATTTTAGTCGGTAGACGGTGACGATCTGCTGCAGCTTTTGTGGGCGTCTGAGTTTTTGACCTGTGTCCTCTGACCTTCAGCCTTTTTTCACTGCAAACACAAAAGAAGAGACAGGAAGAGACAGGAAGTGTGAGTGACGGAAACTGAGGATTAGACCTGAACCAAAAGAAAAGAAAAGAGTTTGCTTTTTCATCTAATCCTCTTTGATCTCACTTGTTTCCTACTCTTAACGTTAAAGTCACTAATCTCAGGCTCCGCCCACCTTAGACTCCTCCCACCACCGCTGTATTAATGTCACATGCCTTAAAAATGTCCAACATTTCTAAGACATTTGACTGTGATCATCTGAGAAAACCCTGCAGTGGGTCAAATGTCAAACCTTTTTGTCCGGCATAAACTGGAGGGTGGTGCTATCACTCAGGTGGTGTAAAGGCGGAGTCGGACTCAGCGGACTGACATGATAATGTCCGAAAAGAAAAGATCACTTCACAGAATAGAGAAATTTGAATGACAAGTGACTCCACGTGTAGCATACCATTAGTGATGTCACGAAAGCCCCTGTACATTACTCTGGAAGTCGCTACTGAGCGTGCTCAGTGCGACTTGTCCGACCCCCACTCTGCGATGAGGAGGAAGGTCACAACCTCGCACTAGCGACATGCAAAGCCTTTTCTTGAGTCTGCACGCGATTTTCGCCAGGAGGCGGGAGAGAGGGCGAGCACCGGGGGGCGCCACTGTAGCGGGAAGTGCATGTGACCTGCAGGGGGCACCATTCCCTGTGAGTTTTTTTTTCTGTTTCCTGGAGTTTGTTGCTGATCTGTGGCGTTACTAAAACTGTTTGTCAGGCAAAAAAAAAAAGCAAACAAAATAAATGGTGGTGACTGACGGAAAAATATATTCGTTTTAAGTTTCAACGCACTCTCCGTCTGTCTCTTCACTGGGACCTGGTCCGCAGTATTGACATTGAGGATTAGTGCATCATTTCTGATGTACCGCCTAATAAAATTAGGCGTTGAAAATTAGGGTTAGGATAGATCCGAGGAAAAGCCCAAAATAATCATAGGAGAAATTCCTCCAACTGTATCTCTATCAGACTTTCACTCTGAAATTGGTATAATTTTACAAAATATTTTAAAATGTTTTAACACAAAACTAACAAAACTGACTTCATGGTCAGTGTGATGTCAGTGTTGCTCAGGTAGGGTTCAGTTTAGTCTGGTGCTGTACAATATTTACATACGGAATTTTTACACCACTTCTGAGGGTACAAAAAATAAATAAAATGAAAGAAAAAAATAATTTGACTATAAATCTATGATAAAAATTCAACTTCTAAGGGTGAGTTATATGTTTAAATTACGTGATTATTTAATTATATGATACTGAAATTATTTTTTCTATATTAATCTCATATTTTGTCATTTTAGAATGTCTTTATCCTTTTTCTTTTAATGGTCTCTTTAAAAGTTTAATTCAAACAATTCTAATTTGTTTTTAGCAATTTATTTTACGTCAACACAATGAAAGAAAGAAAAAAACAACAATATTACATTTTATTTTGAACCATGAGTTTGTGCTGGAGTTTGTGAGTCAGGGTCCACAGTTGAACAAATATGAAAAAAAAATCTTCTGTTTTTTTATTAAAAAGTAAAAATAATGACATTTAAAAAGAGTCATGACTAAATTAATAGTGATTTTCCCAGAGTCCCAGAGAACATGTGAGGAGGTCTGTCATCCACAGACAGTCTCTCAGTACGCACACCAGGAAAAAATTATCGTTAGCCTCTTAACGCAAGACTTAGCTGATAATCTTCAGTCTCAGATACAGGACCTTCCTGGAGGTTTGTTTAGCTATTGCTTCATCTAACGACTGAGTTTGTAATCCAATTAGCATTTCTGTTGACTTCAACTGTCTGTGATGCAAAAAAGTCTTTAGTAATTCTTCATTTAAAAAATTTAGAATGCAGCGGCAGAGCAGCAGCTTCTGGGCCTGTGTGAGGTAAAATTGTTCTGAGAAAAGCAGATCCAAACATCTTTACAGCTTTTTTTTAAACCTGGTTTTCACATCACAGTAGATAAACAGTGGATGTTTGAATATAAACGTCACGATGGAGAAGTGATTCCAGATTATTTCTGTCCAGATCTGCAGTGTCCGGCTCCTCTCTGCTGATCTACTCCTCTGACCTGTTAATGCCGGGCGTGACATCATTGTTAGGGCCACACCCACTGTGAGGCAAACGCAGCTGCCGAAGCAGCAGAGACGAGGAGGAGGCAGAGTTTGACCTAAATTCACTACAGAGACACAAAACCAGACACAGGCCGAGCGACTGCTTAAAGCTGCAGAGACACCCACAGACGGGGAGAAACAAAAAAAAAGACCTTTCTGGGTACGGCGATGCAGAGACGTTGATACTGAAAATTCCCCTTACAACTAAACACACCAGGTAAACAATCAGACACAGGCAGAAAGATACACAAATACAGGGAGAAACAATAGGCCGTGTCCACACTCACAATAGTGAATTGTTAGTTTCTTTTTTGCTTTTTAATAAAATAAAAAAAAAATAGTTGTTTGTATACATGAAATACACACGCACACACACACACACATATATATATATATATATATACGTGAAACAGAATATTGTCAGTAAACTCAGCTCCTGCACCTGTTGTTCCTTCACACAGTTGACAAACACCGTATGGACAAAATTAAGCATCAATGACCTTCAGTGACAGATGTTACTACAGTCATTGAACACAACTGTTCCCTCGTTTCTCTGCTTCAACAATAGTATTTTTGGAGCAGTACATGAAAAAAAAACAAAAAAAAAAACAACAACTGGGCCTTAAAAAATCAAATTATTTGGACTCTGTTTCCAGTTGTTAGTAGTTGGAAAATGGTGCAAGACATTTTGCCTAAAATGTTTTCAAATTTGAATATACTACGTTTAACATCTCCAAGAGGTGCACCTAAATTTTAAACCATAATGAAAGACATATGATGTAAGAAAGATATATATAACTATTAATAATGTCTGAGGGATGGTGTGAAAATGTAAAGTTTCACTGTAGGATTTTTTTTTTACCTTTTCCAATAAAATGTACATTTATTACAGGCCAGTGATACAGGCATCAGTTACATCAAATGCACAAAATTGTCAAATTCCTCTGCAGATCTGAATGTGTTTACATTGTCCTCATCCAGGAGGTGGAATGATAATTCTGTGAGCTGGATCTGAACTCGGCAAACTTCTGAACCGCGTCCCAGAGTGCTCATCAAGGGCAGTGACTACCAAGCACTGTGCTGCGGCCGTGGGCTCCACTGTGCCACGAGAGATCATCAGGTATGTGGAAAAAACTCTAATTAGTTGAATTTAAAACTATTACTTGCTTTACTGTGGCTAAAAAAAACTGAAAACAAGAGAGGCCAAGACTGTTGCAGGTGATCTCTGTACGTGTGTGTCTTTCTTCAATTCCTGTGAGAACCTCAACATTGTGTTCAACTAAATAGCCCAGGTTTCACACTAAAAATGTGAATTGTGAGTAAATAGAAACTATACGATAAATACATCTAATTAGATTTTCTTGTTAGTTTTGGTCAAATCCAACCTAACAATGACTGCACATCAGGCTCGATTAGGATGTCTGCACTTTTAACAATTTTGAGGTTCTCTTATTTCTAAATTTCTGAACTGTTTTTTTCCTCAGTGTTTGTGAAGCTGGTTTTTAGTTGTTTTTTTTTCTTGCTGCTTTTTGACTCAGTTCATCACGCACAAATATATTTATATTTATTTATTTTTTAAAATGTATTTTCTGTAGCGTTCAAAACTATAGCAGAAGCATAACATGGATCCATCAAACCACATCTGCTGATCTGTACATTTACATCAGCAAAACTTTACTCAATTTTTCTATGAGTTGTAAAACAGACCTTCCAATTTGGAGAGGTCAGACTTTTACTGGTCTACACGTCTAGATCCCACTGGCCGTGTAGGCTGTATGGTGCAGCCCAGTAAAAGTTTGTTGCTATTTTTTTTATTTTTCAACTTGAGTTATTTTTCTCCATTCTGGGCTCCTTCATTCATTAATTATCATATTAGGCTCCGTTTCGTTGTGTCCCCGTGGTACAATGACAATACAGACCATAAATAAATAGTACAAGGGCAGTTTATCACTTTTTTGGTTTTTTTAATAATTTGATAATTTCTTCTAGAACAAAATTCTGTGCAAGTTCACAAAGAATATATAAAAATTGAATTAAATTAATTTCAATTGAATTGAGGGTTAATTGTTGTCTGAATGTGTAACCTGTTTTTACGCACACGTCCTAAATAAAACACAAGCGAAACACAACATTTAATATTTTAATATTTTCTTTGAATACATTTTCCATTTTGATCTAAAATGTGTTAACAACATAAATAAAAAGAACCAGACAGAAACTTTAAAAATTTAATTATTTTTTAATTAAAATGTGTTTTTAGCGAAAAACAGACACAAACCAGTTTCAAACAACATCACTGTAACGGTATTATTATTATTATTATTATTATTATTATTATTATACAAGAATGGAATGGATAAGCAAGTCTTTACAATTTTCTTTGTAAATTTTTGAATACCGACTAAAATTGAGCAATTAAAAATGTATATCGAAATAAAAAAACCAACATAAACTGATCAATTGCATTAATATTCAAATGTCATTACATTTATTTTTTTAATTGATTTATTTGTTTTTAAATCATCCAGCGTCTGTGGGAATTGATTAATTCACAATTTACTGCCTAAAAACGTTTTAACTAATACAAAGTAGTTTGTGCGTTTAAAAGCTAAAATATTCATTTTAATCATTATTAAAATATAGTTTATGCAAAATGTAAAACGTATTCCAATATATGTTTATATATAAAATCCTTCAGAAAGACCAGAGACGGAAACGCGCCACAGAGTTTGGAGTTTAAAATAAAAAAGTTTCTAAATCTGCTAAAAAATTACTCAAATTAGGCTGAAATCACGTACCACAAATAGGTGTATTTTCTTTAGAGCTTCCTTAAATATCACCGTATTTATTTATTTTTATATATTATTAGCCTATTCGCCCGACACATGTTTTTCTAAATTTGGTAATTCGTCCGTGTGTTTGTGTTTGTTAGCATCAGTTTTTTTTTATTTTTTTCATTTTTTGAACCTTTGTTAAACTCACACATTGCAGTAGGTCAGACCTGTTGTCTATTAATTTTTTGAAACGAGATAAAAAATAAAAATTAAATGATTTTAAAATAAACGTTTAATGAAATTACCTTTGTCTTAACCGGAAAAATCTGATCCGACATTTTAATAACACGAACTACAAGGTAAATAATAATGAAAACTTCTGTTTGATTTATTAAAAAATATGATTTTATTTTTTTGTGTAATTTTTAAAATGTAGATATGACCCCTGATTTATTTATGTTTTTATTTTAACATTTACGATTGTCGTGGTTACATTGAATCTGATATAATAATAATAATAATAATAATAATAATAATAATACGGTCACCTTTTCCAAAAAATGTAAAAACACAGAATAAATATGATGCATAAATAACAAAAATTCCAATCACAGTGAAAATGTTTTTATACACAGACATAAATTAACGGCATTTCTTCTGCTGCGTTTTTTAAAAAAGTTACCTTTGGCAACAATTTATTTTCAGTTTACAACCTAAAACCAATAGTTCTCCCTTTTAAACCTATTTTGAATTAAATGGCATTTAACCTTAAAAGTCTTTTAGGCTTCCTTTTTCTCTTTTTTGAACTTTTGATATTTACCACTGACAGTTAATATTATATTCCTGTTAACGTGCACGGTCTGAAGCGCGTCCTGGTCCTGCAGAGTCAGAGGTGAGCTCAGGTCTCCAGGTCTGAGGTGTTCTGAGGTCTGAGACCTGAGGGCCGGATTCTGGGCTCAGTTGAGATAAGTGTTCGGAGTCAGGACCCTCCTCTGGGGCCCGAGCAGCCTGGGAAAGGTGGAGGAGAAGGAGCCGCTCCGTATGGAGTCCTGTATCAGGGAGCTAGGGGAGGAGGTGCAGCTAAACCCTACCGCAGGAGCAGAAGGGACAGGAGGCCCTGGTCCTGGCCCTGCTCCTCCTGGTACCGTCTGTGACCCTGAGACAAAGTACCCTGCAGAGGACTGTCCGGATAGGAGTCCGTAGGTCCCGCTCAGGTTCAGCGGCAAAGAGCGACTCAGCTCCCCGGGAGTCAGCGGCTCCACGGCGGGCAGCAGAGAGCTGTAGCCCGGGCCCTGGTTCAGAAGGGGGGAACAAGAGGTGGAGGTGGGGGGGTTGTAGTTCGGGTGGTGGTGATGGTGGTGATGGTGGTGCAGGGAAAGGAAGGGAGACAACTGCCAGTAGACCGGGTTGGTTCCGCTACCGGTCCCAGTGAACGGGGAGAAGCGGAGGCCGCGCTTGAGAGCCAGTTTCCCCCGGGAGGTGGCGGACCGCCGCCGCAGTTTCCCGGTGGTGCCGCCGATGAAGACATCGTCACTGCTCGGGTCTAGCATCCAGTAGTTGCCCTTTCCCGGGTCGTCATAGTGTCGCGGAACTTTGACGAAGCACTTGTTGAGGCTGAGGTTGTGTCGGATGGAGTTCTGCCAGCCCTGCTTCTGGTCCCGGTAGAAGGGAAAGTTCCTCATGATGAACTCATAGATCCCGTTCAGGGTCAGTCTCTTCTCCGGACTCTGTCTGATGGCCATCATGATCAGAGCGTTGTAGCTGAAAGGAGGTTTCTCGTATTTCCCTTTGCTGCTCTTTTTCTCTTCTCCATCATTTTCTGCATCCTTTTTACCGAGGATGTTCCTCTGGCTCCTGTGCTCCTCTCCTGCGCCTCCCTCCTCGCCCTCTGCCTCAGGGTCTTCTTGCCTCTCTGCTCCATTCACAATCGGGTCCGGGTCTGACTCTGCTGAAGAGCTTCTGGATCTCGTTGCAGGAACAGAGTCCGGTCTTTGCAGGAGGCTGTTGATGCTGAAGGAAGAGGTGGAGGACGAGCCGCAGCAGGAGGTGGTGGAGATGAAGGAGGAGGACGACCGGTGCTCTGTTTTCACGTCCTCCATGTCCCCCTCCAAAAAATCCCCAAAATATATAATAAAACGGAAATCCAGGGGAAAATCCAGTAAAAATAACCAGGGATTAAAACACAAACAAAAAAAACAAAAAAAATAGTATCAGTAGAAGGTCCAGAGAAGTCCGTAAGAAGGTCCTGCTGCTCCTAATCCTGAAGACAAATAAAGACCGAGAGAGAGGGAGAGAGGGAGAGAGAGATGGAGGGATGGAGAGAGAGCGGTGGAGAGAGAGAGAGAGAGAGTAATTAGAGGAGGAGCTTCCTCTCGATTTTATTACAATCTTCAATCTTTTGTTTTGCTTTGGTCTCTAAACTCTTTAATATCTAAAACATAAATCAGGGACTTTATCTTTTCTACTATAATCTCACTTTCTCTCTCTCTCTCTGTCTCTGTCTCGCGCACGCGCACGTACAATCGTACGCCGGCGTCTTTGTTTCTGAGTAGAAAATTGTTTGAAATCATTCTGCGTACTAGTCACACAGTAAAAACAATTGCTCTGTGCTGGTACAACAGCGACTCCCTTCGGCGGCAGTAAGATATGTTTTCTATTCAATGTGTGTGTTTTTTTTTGATAATTCGTTCAATCCAAACCATCTGTTAAACACTGCGGCATATTAAGATTGGATCAAAGCAGCACTTTGTGAAATAAGTGACATGATTCCTGAATAGTAACTTCAAATTGTGTTTAAGTCATAACGAACAAATCCATTTTTATTTGACTAAAATCTTGTCTTTAGGTTCTGTGATTTGTTCTTTCTTTTTTCTGCAGTTATAACTCAGCAGTGATTCTGGACCACGGTGCCAGGGTACACCAGTGAGCCACAGGTGTGCCCTGGAACATAATCAAATTTCACTCAGCTGGTCTGAATGCTACAAGTAATTTCTCTCTCACTGAGCACAGAATGCTTTTGAAGGAGATCCTCATGTTTCCTTCCTCATTTCCTTCAAGTATATCAGTGATGCGGTCAACTACACAGGCCCAAGCACTTTAGGACTGAGTAAGTAAATTGAAAGCAGACCAATATATTTTGTTGCATATACTGTTTTTTGGACATTTGTGTTTGGTGGTGGGCTGTGGGATTTTTCTAATGAAATGTACCGTGGCTCAGAAAAGGTTGGGAAACATTGTTCTAGATCTTGTTTTTAAAAAAGAGCATTTGCTGAGTTTTTCTCACCATATGACAGGTGATCACGACCAAGAACTGTCATGCAGGCACCATGATAGAATTAGAAAATTGAATATAGTGTCAGGTGTGTACAATGCTCTTTTTCAAATTGTCAATGTTTTTGATTTATAAAAAAGAAAAAGTTTTGGTAGAATTTTTTTTGTGTTTAAAGACCGGCAGAAGAAAACAAATAGCATATTTACATTTGTGTCAGAGACAAAGCCTGTCGGCAACTGACGTCTTTACTAGGGATGTCCGATAACATCATCCGACAGATATTATCGGCCCGATATTGGCATAATTATGTAATATCTGTAAGTATTGTTATGGATTTTTCCTACGATAATTGGGTTTCAAATGATGTGTGCCCTAAAAATAGTTTTGGGTATAAACAACTGTATATTTAAGTGAAAGTCAGTAGGTGGCAGTATTGCAGCTCATTTAATTAATCGATTTTAATAAGCAGGGCATTGTATGCAGAATGCTAGTGCCAGCAACTCATACAGTGGTTTGTACAGATAAATAAATATTACCAGGCCTGTACTGTATTTGGTTAATATCAGATTTAGAAATTAACTGTTTGGACAATATCGTCATATCAGATATTGGCAAAAAGTTAATATCGGACATCCCTAGTTTTAACTCTAAGAGTACAAGGTTATATAGGTTTTGAATACTTTTAAATGTCCTAAAACTCTGTTTTTGTGCATCGCTCTTAGCACCTATGAGTACTGACTAGGTGTACTGTTCTTTTATGCTAACATCGTCAGCAAACACTTTCATTGTGTGACTTAAACTTTAATGAGGGGTCAGAGGTATAGGGAAGGAGGCGATGAAGACAAGAGGACAGTGGACAGCAGTTTCCAGTCTGTCACTATAAGTTACCACGGCAGAAGGACGCCCCCTGCTTATGCTTGTGTACACTAACATTCCCATCAGTGATATCATTACAGATCCGAGTGTTTCAGTGAGAACTGTCAAAGTGGATCAGACTAAGACGCAGCAGCGTGGGGTTCAGCTGGAGTTCAAATGTTGCTATTTATAGCAACCGCACGAGGACCCCGCCCCCCGCATTAACACACACATAAACACATCGTAATAAACACAAACACAAACACACAGAGATGCACAGTGAAAACACAAACCCAGACAAAATGTAGTGGCACAGCCACCCAAACTAAATGTCTGTTACAAACCAAAACATTAGCGCCCTCTGGCACACACTGACCAATGAAACGTGGTGTTAGTGTAGTCACAGTAATGAACTAGGATGTTTCATTACTCTCTGTCTTCTTCTTCTTCTTCTGCAGACCTTCACCCAGACCTGACATTCAGCTGTTCCTGGCGTCACAGTTCAGGTGGTCACTTTATGATTTTGTCTCTTTTTGTCTTTTCTACTGCAAGTCAGTTCAAACTGTCCCTCCTGGGCCACCGTACAACCTGCTGCTCAGCGAACGCAGATTACTGGGTCCTTTAACGAAGTTCATCAAGAGTTCATGAGTAGGTTCAGACAAAGGTCAGAAGGAGGGGGAGGGACTGAAAGGCATGCACATAAAGATAAGTTCTGAGGGATGTCCAGTTCATGTACCTGTCCACAGCAACAGCTGGGGCAGAAACCTCAAGCTGCTTGGGTTTCAAACGTCAGTGTTTGAGACACAGCGTCATTGGGACAGATTATGTTGAGGGTGTAGGACTGGTTGTGTGACAGCTGACAGAGGGGAAACAGGTCTTTAAAAACTGTAACAGGAGGCTACGGCTTTAGAATAAAGGTAAAATTGATTTATATACTCAAAAAAAAAAAAACTTAATCTAATAATAGAAGAAGAAAGTTGGAATCAAGGTTGACTCTGATTCCACAAAATTCTGATTCCACAAAATTCTGTAAAAATTCTGTAGCTTTTATTTAGACATGTTTCAGAATGGCATCATACAATCAAGAGGTTGCTGCAGATCTGATCTGTTTTTAAACATTTTCTAGAGGTGACTGTTGAAAAAAACCTTAGTTCTACCCACTGATTGTTTGTGTTAATCATCTTCCATCTGCTGTCTTAGTTCAATCTTGTTCTCCTCTGACATCTGTAACACACAAGAGTGGGTGAAGCAAAGTTAATGCAGGTTGGGCATAGCAGGTCAAATGAATTTAATTTGGTTTTTAGGTGAAAATGTCATATATATCATATAAAATTAGTAGTAATATAAACCGTTTATTGAGGCCAAATGTAAAGATATAGATTGTAAAGAGAAACAGATTGGTCTAAATATAGACTAGTAGCATAGATATAAATAATATAGACTAGTAAATACAGACATGGTTTATAAATGTAGACCAGCAGATGTAGAAAAACATGATGTAAAGGACTGCGTCGTGTTGTACGTCCAGTTGTAATTTGGTTCTGCAGCTCTAATGCATCTAAGGCTGTCATGTCTCATTAAGTCCCTGCAGCTTCACTGCTTATTCCTCTGTGTGTGTGTGTGTGTGTGTTTGTGTGTGTGTGTAGGTGGAGAATCCTTAAAATTCCTGTGTATGTGTTATACTTTTTACTATTGGACAACAGCTGTCTGCACAGCGCACACAGAGTATAGCCCTCACAAAAACACACATGTGTTTGTATGTGTGTATGTGTGTATGTGAGTGTGTGCGCGAGACACTGCAGCAGAAAGAACACTGCGACCTAAAAACCCAGCACAGTGGGAGCAACTGCTGTCAAACAGAAGGCTCAGCCAAGTGTGAAACACACACTCACTCGCGTGTGCGCGCACATACACACGTGCACAATAGGGAAAACATGATGTGAACAGTTAATTTATTTCATACATTAGAGACAAAAGTGCCGTTGACCTCACTTGACCCCCTTGACATTTGAATTTAATATATGGAGTGAAATAAAACAATGAACTCACCGGTGATACATAAATGAACCACGACAGTGGATGAAAACATTCCGGTGGTCAACAATTTAACAACCACAACAATGATGATAGATTGCAATATTATTATCATTAATATTATTGTAACTACAACTAATAATAATAAGATGGTTTTGTATTCATGTGTTTTCTGTTTATGTATAATCAAATAAATCAACAATATTTGAAGGACTGAAGAAAACCTGTAAAAACAGCATTAATAATAATGATAATGATAATAACAATCAACATAATCATCTTTAAACAGGAATTGTCAACCCTGACTAAACTCAACATATTGTTTGTAGCAGTAAACGGTGGGATTATGGGTAATAACAAAATCTATGGAATTAACCGATTGACAGAAACTAATTTTACACAATAATACATTCAGACTCGGAACAAACTTCCAGAGCCCATCATCCTGCTTTTAATTGTTCGATAAAACTAAGGCGTGACTGACATCTAGTGGTCATATTTTATAAATTATGATGTAACGCGTCCAAAATGTTCTCTCATATTTAGATTTAAATGTATAAGAAATGATAAAAGCTGGCGTTAATATTCTGCTGTCGTTTCTCTGTCTTGACCTTCATTGTCATTATTATTATTATTATTTTTTACTTCAAATGGATTTTGTTCTTCTGACTAGTGAACTGTTCTTATTATATATCTTTCACAGAGTTGCCAGAAGATTATCGGTTTAAACTTGTTTGGTTCGTCCCTGGTCTGTGGTCAGTGTTCAGAACCCACCCCTCAACACTATGAGTGTAGTTTTATTTGTCCACACGGACCAGGACCACGTGACCAGAGAGAGAAAGTGAGAGACAGAGGAGAAGAAAGAGAGAGCAGAAGGAACTACAGCACTTCTCCCTCCTCTTCTGTTAAAGGGACAGTTCTATTTTACTTTTTTCAGCATGTCTGCCGGTGAATCAGCAGGAGGGAATTTGGTGTCGGTGGATTTTGAAGTCTTTGGCTACGTTCAGGGTTCGTAAGTTTCCTCATTTTCCTCATGGTCTTCTCTTTCTCTGCCACACTGCTGTAAAATGAACTGTGGCTTTATTTAGAAACAAGCTCTGCAGCTGCAGAAAGACAGACTGAAATCAGACACAACACAAATACAAAAACTGATTTTAAAAAGGCTACGCTATCCTGTAGGATTTTAACAGTCTGCCATAGATAGAAAATAGCACTGAATTAATTAATAGGTTCTGTGTATTACGGACATGATGCAAGTTAATCACTACTTTAGGCTCAGTTGTGGAGTTCTTGGGGAAACACACACAAATTATATTTTATATATGAAACTCACAAGAAACACAATCTTGGCTGCACTGACTTTAATTAAACTTTCAATTTCAGCCTCATTGTTTTTTTGTCTTTGTTTTTCCTCTTACAGGCGTCTGCTTCAGAATGGTGAGTGTTTGATTCAGACTCCCATCAGCCCGTGCTCCTCTCACATCACGTGACCTTTGTTGTTCTTCAGTACACAGAAAAAGAGGGTCTTCACCTTGGACTGGTGGGCTGGGTAAAGAACACCTACAGTGGGACTGTAGTAGGTCAGGTCCAAGGTCCAGCCAAGCAGGTGGAGGAGATGTGAGTCACAACTTCACACCTTTACAACAAATACACACGAGCAAATGCCCTAAGTTACACAGGGAAAGAATAATTGATTTTAACTGATAGGGACATTGAGATGCACCACTGTCGCCATTATGTTTTTTTTATGTGTCTAAAATCTATTGTTTAGTGTTACTAGTACTACTATACTACTACACACTATATTACGCTTCGCGTTGAGTGTAGTAAACAGCAGTAGATCTGAACACGTACACCTAACTTCAGGCTCGGTTCGTAATCCCAGGCCTACAGTCTGTGGTATTTTGTTTTATGGCCACTAGATGGCAATATTAACCTTTTTCTCCCTCGAGCTCTATTTTGGTAGTTTTTATTTTAGTCATTATTGTACGACATTTGTACATTTGCAAAAATAACTTTTTATTTATTAGAACAGAAAAAAAACATTTTTTTAAAGGATATAACTTTGATCATTAACTTTAACGCCACCACTAGCCTACGTATTATTTCTTGACTTATGCTTACTGAGCATAAGAGGGTTTTATAAAAAAAAAAGAGCGAGGAAGAGAGAGGGAAAAAGAGAGATGGTGGGTGGAGGTGACAGAGCGGGAGGTTTCTACTTTTTCTTTCTAGGAGGAAAATGATTTCCCATGTGCAGCTGTGAGCTCACTGGGAATATGGCTTTGGTTTTGTTTTTCCTCTCGTTTTCTCCTCAGCAGCACAGTGTAGAGTAATGATGGTTTGTGTTTTAACATCACTTGCATGTGCTTCTTTTTGATTTGGTAGGCTCATTCCTAGAGTCTAAAATCATGCAAAGGAACAGGCGCCTGGTAATATTTATTTATTATAACATATTAAATATAATATTTATAATATATTTATTTATCTTTACAAACCACTGTATGAGTTGCTGGCACCAGGAGTCTGCATACAATCCCTCGATTAGTAAAATAGATTAATTAAATGAGCTTAATGCTGCCATCTAGTGACTCACTTTAAGTTACAGCTGTGTATCCCCAAAACTATATTTACATGTCGTTTGCTGCATTGCACTGCATTTCGTTGCTTTGTACTAGTGACAAGTGCAATGACAAAGTTTAATTCTGTTCTATTCTATTCTATTCTATTTGTCAAAACCCAGACATTACGTTATTTGGTTTTCGTTATCGGACAAAAAAACGATAACAATTCTTACAGATATTACACAATTATGCTAATATCAGGCTGATATTAGTGGTCAGCCGATATTATCTGACATCCCTATTTGAAACCAATATAAGATCCATAGCCACAAACCAACATATTCAAATTTACCAATGAATGCAGTAGCTGATGAAAAACTCCTGTCTGCTCTAATAACAAAACATCTTTGCTCCATGGACTATGGTGATAAAGAATGAGTGATCGGTAAATTTCATTTGTGTGGACAGACAAACAATGTGATGTGGATTTGTTTGAAATGTTCTCCAGTTACAGTAATGCCTTATGGTGGCCATGTTTCTTCCAGACAGCTGAGGTCCAGCTTTCATGTAGTTTAAGAGAAAAAAAACCAATTACGTCTATGAATCGTAACAATAATCTCTAACTGTATGACCCTGATTCTTGAAATCTGCTCTAATCTGCGCACACACACGCGCGCGTACATTCTTCTGTAGTTGTATTTGTGTATTTTCCCCATCATGCCTCTGGTTGTTCACATATTTCCCATGAGCAGTGAGTACAGTTCCCATGACGACATTAGTGAATCTGTCACAGAAAATTACATTAGCAGGGCATGGCTAACACGCTATCAGTTGTACTTACTTTAATAATTTCGCCGTAGTTTTACTACTGTTACAAAAATTGGATTTCTAATTAATCAGTTGTCATCTTGTGAGAGAGTCAGTGCTGAGATTTCTGCAGTGATCTGAAGTCTGATCAGAATCTCAGAGAATATTAATCCTATAAGAAACCCAGCTAAGAATAGTGTTAACTTTAGCATTAACTCCACACTGTAAACAAACAAAACATTACCCTCTGGTGGCTAACTAATGAAGTCATAGGCACACATTTGCAAGTAACATATACAGCATGAACCAACTGAAGTTCCGAAACACACACTTTGTCTGTAGATGAAAAGCTACAGGTGAATTTGCTTAAGGAGGGATCAGTAAAGTCAAGGCTAATCTATTCTGGAGTCCAAGTTTGAAATATAAGTGTTGCAGCCATTTTATATACATCACTGATCGAGTACTGTTTGTGTCGGGTTTGTTCACAGGAAGTTCTGGCTGAGTAAAAAAGGAAGTCCATCCAGCCGGATAACCAAAGCTACCTTCAGTAACCAGAGGAATATTGAGAAACTGGAACTGTCCGGATTCAACACTCGCTTCTGAGAAAAATCTTCAAAGTAGACATTAATATGTCACACGTCAGTCACAGACACCGTAAGACCGCTGGTTAGTTCATAATATATTTCAGTAAAAGTCCTTTTAGGCTGTTGACTAATCAGAACTTTAGATGTTGGCACTGAGCGATCTAATACGACTATAAACAGTCAAAAAAGTCTTCTTTTAGTCTTCTTTGAAAGGTACTCCTCCAGCCCTAGATCTGTCATTTATTATCTGCTCCCTGTGGTAGAAATAGTTTTGCTCCTGGTTCCAAGTACTGGGAACATGGAGAAACAAGCCCTCCTACTGTAAATACAGAGGCTCGGCTTGGTTGGTAGTGAAGTCACCTTTCAACTGGAGGGTTGAGACTGAGAGAGGGATTTAAAACTACTGTGGTCTAAATAGTTTGCATACAATGGAGGTGACATGACAGTGTATTAGTTTGTGTCAAGCATGCAACTGCTTTATGAAAAGTAACATTATTGTTCCCTAAAATAGGAAAAGCCTAAATGAGAGCACATTTCTAAGATTATGTAAGACTGTCACTTGGCTTATGTTGTCTCTTAAACCAGACTCTAGTTTTGACAACACATCTTAGTTAACTAAGTAATGTGAAATTGTCTTTGATTGTGTTCCAGTCCTGGTCATACTGATTATTATTATTATTATTATTATGAATCTAGTCAGATTCAGATGCTAGTTATTGTCTGGTGGTGATATGGTGATGTGACAACCAACAAGCACTAGTAGCTCACCCACAATGCTGGTATTTTATTTATAATTTTATGTTCATGTGTTGTTTGTTTAGAAATTAAATTTGCTAACCCTTAATAATTTAAGTAATTACATCAGTAACTCTCGGTTTAATTTGCAATATTCACAAGAGTGGTGGAAATGAAAGCGCATTACTAGCATTATCATCATCGATAACACCAGACTCGACTGTACAGCCACTCTTAGCAACACTAAGGTAAATAATGGTTGCAGAATTGAGCTTAAATAAGCGTAGAAATATAGTTTTAAAAAACATGTACTTTAAGTCTATATGAACAGTACTTTAATTAAACAGTTCTGCTAACAACTGATACGTACAGATGTGTTTTGAACGCCTGCTGATCTTTGTGCCTGTACAGGTCAGACCATTATAAGATGCATGAGAATATATAGAGAATGTACAATGGAGTTCACTTTTAAGGTGACGAAAGGGAAAACTTTGCACCCTTAGAATAATTTTGAATTATTTTAGCATTAAGTATGGGGTAGTTTTAAAAAACATGTACTTTAAGTCTATATGAACAGTACTTTAACAGTTTTAAAAAACATGTATTTTAAGTTGAATTATTTTAGCATTAAGTATGGGGTTTGGAAATGAAATTTAAGGAATCAAATGTTAGCCTGACAGGCACACAGAGCTGCCCACTCACCCACACGCTTCACTCACTGTGGAACAGAGAGAAAAAAAACCAACTCATTTTCCCTCACTGAGCAGTTTGGCATCCCATAGTGTTCACCATGGAAACGTCTGTGTCTCTCACTGAAAAGAGAAAAACTGCTGCCCTTTCTCTTTTCCTCCCGTGAGTTTTTTCTCCTCTTTTAACACCTTCTTCACTCGTATGATCGTTTTATCGATTTATTTGCTGCACGTAAAACACACAAAATAAAAAAATATACTCGCACTCACTTGTGGGAGTGTATTAACAGTCAGCTGTTGCCAGGCAACCTGTTGTTATATTTAACAAAATTACATGATTTAGATTTTACGGCTCAGATGTGTATATTCTTTGCTGCAGTGGTCAAGACAGACTTAAAGACACCGAGGGTCCTCTCACCACTGGTTTGTCATTCATAGTATCTTACCTCTTTTTTAAGCCACCAGTGGTACGCGTTCCACAGTTTGAGAACCACTGCTTTAGATCATTATATCAATATGATTTTTTTTTTTATGCTCAGAAACAGCCGCTCAAATTTTCTCTATCTTTGTGGTGACCTTTGACTTCCTCTAAACTGTCCCGGACCCCAAAACAAATATGGCTGCCACACATTTCAACATGGTGTCTGGTATCTGAGTGATAATCCGCCTGCTCCTTGCCTCCCAACACACACAGGAAACCACTCCGACTGACCTTCAAGACCAGATTAATTTCTGTCAACAACTGCTGGATGCCCTTCAGTCCTTGAACTCGTCATTCCTGTGTGAGTTTGAGTTGTAATTTAGACATGGTTAAATCATCAAACCAATAAGAAATGGATACGGACAGTCGTTTTGGGAATTGTTGCCTATGATTAAATGTTGTCATGTGATTGACAGCTACAGCATCAAATTGAAACCCACCAAATGTCCTCGCTGAGCAGAACATTGGTTTATGTCCACATGTCGTTATGTCTCATGTCCACAGGTTTAACACGAGTGTAAATGGCTGTTTATGTTCTGTGTGGGCCAGCAGTTGACAGGTGAAGTGTCCAGGGCATGACATGATACTGAATGGTTGAGCACTAGAAGATGAATGTGTGACCCAATATTCACACATGTGGGTTCTCTCCTACAGCCCCAAAACATGAAAAAAAAGAAGGATAATTTAATTTGAACCGGTGGTCGTTGTCATATGTTCTCTGAATTTGACCAGCAATGTGTCCAATAAAAAAGAATTAAAAGTTTAAAATTAATTCTTTTTTATTATAATTGTTATTATATTTAAACCACCACTAACTTTTTTGTTTGTATCTGCCGATTCAGATTCAACCACTGAAAACCCCTCCCCTTTCTCCACCCCCTACTTTCACAGGGTGCGATTCATTTTAACACAGAGTAGCACAGCGGGGCGGATACTTTACTGCAGATTTTAGGCAAAAATAATGCCAACTCACTTCTTCTACTTATTATTATCGCTATTATTATTTTTATTATCAGTGACAATGATACCATTATATATACTACGAACAGCAGTACTTTTAGTGGACAGTTGTAGCAGTAGCAGCAATATTTTCTTCTGTTATATTTTCTCTCTCTCTATATATGTATAAATATTCTTCACTATTATTTTTATACAAATTATTAAAACAGGACAAAACACTGTTCTATGGCCATACTTTCCCTGACCCCACAAATACATTATTATAATATCGAATGTTTACTTAATGTTCTGCAAATAGTAGAAATGTATTCCACTGTTTGGAAAAGAAAACCGCCAAAAGCTAATCAAAATGCATTTTTTTCGACAGGCTTGGGTATGTCTTTCTTTTTTTCTTGTAATTTATGTGTTTCCCGTTATTTTTTTCTTTTGAATTTTATGTTTTCTAAAAGTGTATATATTCAATACCTGAAATATCTTCTTTTCTCTACCCCTTTCAAAATAACTACAAGACAAATATGAAGATTTATTTTAAATGTATACAACGAACATAAAGTAATCACTTTTTAAATTATCATTATTATTTTCTTTGTTATATTCTTATATTCTTTGTTATATTCGTTTTGGCTTTCAGACGATTGCGCTGTGACGATTACGTAATCGCAGTCTCCGCCCGGCCCGGCGGCGAAACTTGTTAACACCATAGAAGCGCCCCTGTGTATCTGCAGTGTGAAGTGAAGGAGGAGCAGAAATGTTACTGATGATGAGGAGGAGAAATATCTGCTCCTGTTTCTTCTCTGCCTCAGTCTGAGCTGCAGCAGCTGCTACTCTTCCTCCACCAGGTAAGTCACGAACCGAACCGTGATAATTAGAACCGAACCGAACCACGTCAGAATGAGAAGCAATGCTGAAGTCAGGCTGAGCTGTGTCTGTTTGTTTTTGTATTTGATGAAGCCGTGCACATCAGTGACGCTGCTGTTTTTATTCCCAGAGCAGAGAAATAAACTCCAGTCCAGATTTTTAATGTGGAACGTGAACTGTTCGTGAATGTTGAAAACAGGCAGGGGAAAGGGAATCAGAGGTGGTCCTCTGCGTGTGTTAGTAGTAGACAGTATGTTTGACGATGATGATGCTGTTAATGGTGGTGGTGGTGATGAAGGTGTGGTCACGTATGTGCTGACCTCAGTGACGAACACCAGGAGAGGTCTTGCACTTTCTCTCCCCCCATCAGCATGACAACTTTCACGGTCAAACTCGTCTGTTATTTACAACGCCTCTGTCCTGTGTCTCTCTCTTCACGAGTCCACTGTCTTCTACCCAGCTCTCTCTAACCCCCTCGACCCCCCACCACCCTTTAGGATGCGACATCATAAGGTTTTCACGGAGTCCTCAGTGTTGGTTTTCGTCTTCATGTCCTCTGTGTTTGTGTAAAATCAGTACATTTCACTCCGTAGGACTGTTTATCCAGTGTCCACTGTCTCTTTATCTAGTCACGGCCACTGTCCTGTGTGTCTTCTCTCTCCCCTCAGTCCCCCATATGTTCTTAATCTAAAAACTGCAGAACTACAGAGTGTAGTTTCTGTACATTTTCCCTGCTCTGTGTCTGCAGCAGTTTTTCATCAGACTTTGTTTCAATACATCAGTATTTTCTCTCTAATGTTGCAGATCTATAGGTTTCCTTTCTGCAGTCCCACTTTCAGATCTTCTACACTCATTATGTAATTGCAGCCTGCTGCTCCCCTTCATCCCCCCAACCCCCACCTCTGCTGCTCCCTCTCCTGCCTCCCCTCCTCCTCTTGCTCCCCTTTTTCCAGTGTATTTATGTTTCTCTCCTCACTTGTCCTTTCTCCTGTTTTCTGTCTTCGATCTCCCACTCACTTTATCTCCTCGCTCTTCTTCCGACCACCCTTCCTCCCTCTTCTCCTCCTCCTCCTGCTCCTGAAACCTCCCTGTTTCTCTGATGCAGTCCCCGCAACTGATCGACTGCAGCCTGTAAAACCTCTCATTCTGCTGCGCTACACTGTTTTTTCTGGACCAACACCAGCTGAACAATCTTCCTGTGACCCATTAAATCTTGGCCTAAATAATTTATAAAGAATAAAGGAGTCCGTGTAGGTTGCTGTAAGTTTGTCTTTTCTAGAAACTCTGGTTCGTAATCTCCTCACAGCACAGTCCCTGCAGGAAATGTTAATTTTAGCTCTCAGGGACTCGAGAGATGTGGGTCTGCTGCTGCCTAGTGTGGTCAGTTTGTGTCACTCAGTTTGCAATATTTAGGTTCACCAAAATCCATAGAGACTCTGAGTTGCTGCCATTGGCTGACTGTGTTTGATGAGAACCAGGTCATGAACATGGACGTGTGCGTCATCGCTTGTTTTTCTGCGTTTAGTTTTATTTAAGGTGATTAAGAAAACCACAACTCGGCTATTTTTTACTTTTACAACCTTGTTAAAGAAACAGAAAGCAGTTTTCTCTCTCCTCACTGCAGCTCTCGAATGACAACCTGCTGTTGAGATCTACAGTCTCTTCAGTTCCATAGCTGTTTTTTTTTTTGTTTGTTTTTTTTGCATAATAATGAACATTAATTGGAGTACTACAAGTCATTTTTCACAGTCTTCATCGTTGATTTTTATATCGTTACTTTTCACGATGCTTATCTAAAAGGAAGGGTTTGTTGTGAAATCCTAGTGGACATGAAGATAAAAAGGCGATGATGAAGGTAAAGTGTGAGGTGTTTGTAAATCCAGTGACAGTGCTGGTTGTGACCATGACCATGATGATGCAGTTTCTTCGGTCTAGGCTGATGCAACGGAGGACCAGGTCTGAACTGTGAATCCTGTACCCTGCTGCTGCTGCAGCTGCAGTGGCTCGGGTTTCACTTTTCTCTTCATTCTCCATGTTTTTGTTTCTAAGGGATATTTTTAAGAGGTTAATCAATAAACTCAGTGAATCAGTGCATCTTTAAACAAACTGGGACATCATCAGTGGATGTAATGAGAAAAAGATCTCATCAGGTGAGGACATGACCTCGTTGGGGTCATGGCCTTATGATGAGGTACATACTGTATATGTTACAAACGTGGTTGCGTCTGTAGTGATCTGGGTTGGAAACCAGGTGAATGCTTTCTGTTATAGGAGCAGATTGAGTCGTTTCTTTTTTAGAAACCAGGACACTTGTTTCCATTAACTCTACTCCTTCCCTCCTGCCTTTCTTCTGTCCTGCCCTTTTTCTCCTTTCTTTTTTCTTTCCTGCGGACTTCCTTCATTTAATCTTTCCCACCTTTTTCCCTTCCTCCCTTCCTTCATCCCGTTCTTCTTTCTCTGCTTTCTTTCTTCATTTTTTCCTTGATTAATTTCAGCATTCGTTCATACCTTCCTTTCTTCCGTCCCATCATTCTTTCTTATTTCCATCTTTCATGCTGATCCAAGAAACCAACATTATAGAAGTTAAAGACGGCAGTAAAGGTGAAGGATAACGACAGGACAGGTGTAAAAAACAAATGTCCTGGAGACTATCCAGCAGACAGGAAGTGGAGCAGTGCGACAGAGGGAGGTGGAGCCTTAGATAAATATAGAGGAGGAGGCCAATCTTTGTCAGTGGTCATTCTGGATCTGGACCCTTCAGATGTGTGACCTGGATTTTAGCTCTGCACTGAGGCAGTGTCCCATTTCTCTGTTTCACCTCCCGAGTTAGTGATGAGAATCTGTCTGTATGAAATGGAACACCCTCTAGGGGAGCTGGGCTACGTCCTATTTCTCCTTTTTACCGCCAGAGTTTTTGGTGAAAATCTGACTGTATAAAATGGAACTCTCCCCCAACCACCAGAGGTCACGACCCTCTTTTTCTTTAACTCCTGCATCAGTGGTAAAATGACTGTATGAGACGAATGAATATTTATGTTACAGTTTGGTTGTAGTTCTGTAGCAGTTTGCTTGTCTGCACTTACAGGCACTTAAGGAAATCCGTAACCATGGTGAAGCTCAGAATCTGAAGCACAGCTTTACTGTATGAGGTGATTAGACCCGGTTTTCATCCCCAACATTTTGTATCCATCTCAGACCACATGGAATTGGTTTGGTGTATTTCTGCAGCCAAGGCCAATAATGCAGGTCTGTCTAATTCATATGTACGGTCTAGTCTAAAAACAGGTCATGTGACAAAGGCATTCCGAAACGCCTTGGTTGACAACCAGATCGACTAGAACCAGCCCAGAGCTGAACGATGTGTCATAGTTTCTGTCCAGTCACACTGATGAAGCAGCAGAGTTCCCCGCAGAATTTTCTCTTCAGGATGTAAGAGTACGAGGACGGTAGAAAAGTGCGTTCACGTGTGTGTGTGTGTGTGAATGAGAGAGGGAACCATCAGAGACATTGTGACAGTGTTGACCTTCAACAGAGCATTTGATGTGATTTCAGTGTAGCCAGAGGGTGTGTCTCTGTCTGAAACGCAAGCACAAACACAGACACACACACATACACATTCCTGATAAGTGAAATATCTGGTTTGGTCCTCCAGATGTGGTCACTCACATCTGTACTGTGTACTGTGGCAGTGGACGTGTGTGTTTTTGTGTGTGTGTATGCAGGAAAAGGAGTGGTGTCATCATTCAACTCTGGCCATTTTGTGTCATAATAAAACAGCCAAATTATTGGGTGTTGAAATGCTGTGTTTGTGTGAACACATATATATTTATTCAGGCGTGGAAAGAGCAGGAAGTGATCAACAAATCGAAGACACACACGGTGGTAGAAGTGGGTACTGCTCAGTTGGTGCTGATGTTTTACTGCCACCGTATAGAAACAGGCAGGATAAGGTTAGGACTTTTGGTTTGTAGCACTGTAAAGAATAGGAAAAAAAGAAATAAAATGAATGAATTTATATTTTTTTCTACTGTTGCAACTATTGGTCATTTTAAGTAAAAATCTTAGTTATACTTGCACATGAAAAATACCACTACTTAAAGGCACAGTGGTATTTGACTTAACTGTGGCTGTAACTATATACCCATGCAACTTTTCCAGTAGAAAACTGAAGTTTTTACTGACTGAAGTTTATCAAGAAAATCTGTGATTTTAGCTCAGATGGACACAGCAGCAGCTGCTGGTCTCATTTTGTCTCCTGACTTAGTAAGATAAACCTGAATGGAGGATTCCAAACGCTATCACTCACGGTAAAACATTCAGTCTGACTGAGGCAACAGTGGATCAATGCCTTCTTTTTACTGCAATGACAAAATCATTACATTTCCATACAGACTTTGGTGTGGATGGATGACAACAACATATTTCTGGAAATATTTAAAGAAAACGAAGAGAAAGGAAGAAAATAAAGAATCTTTCCAGCTGTGTTCACTGCAGCTTTTTTTCAGAGAAAGTTAGAGTGACATCATTGTCTCCACCCTTTGTAACACAATCCTTAATGACATCATCGCCTACATCACCCTGTGTGTGTGTTCTGTGGGTGGGTGTGTGGGTATGTGCCTGAATTCGTGTGTGTGTGTGTGGCTGACCGTTTTTGCATCTCAGAAAATGCATCCAGCGATGTTGTTAGGGGAAGGATTTTCAACACTGAATGCGTCTAAAATGTAACATTTGAAATCCTCTTTAAATCCCTCACTTCTTACGTCCCTGCCCTCTTTTTAGTGAGTCGGAAAAAGTGGGTCAAAGGCCAAACACGAACCCTGAGCATGCACACACACAGACACAGAAACGCATCCTGTTGAATCAATTAGATCTGACATGTCCCACAATGCATTGCAGAAAAACAGACTGCACAGAGAAAGTGTGTAATCTAATCACTGATCATGGAATGTTGTATGATGATGATGATGATGTTACACGGATGTAGGATCCACAGACAATACTCCATACGTTTGGTATTCCTCTTGGTCACTGATATATTAGTGTACGGTGGTTTGTTCAAGTGCTGTCTATATTTTGGTGAAAGTAATTGTGATTTTGGGCAGAACTGTAAAACATCGCTAGTGGGTGGAGGTCTGGTTACACCCCAGAAAGGGAGAGCATGGTGTTAGGGAGAGGGTCAGGATGAGGTCACAGGAAGTGACTAAGTAGTACTAGTCTATCTATTTATCTATCTCAAATTGTAGTGCTAACTATACCAATTAATAATTAGATAAATCAAATATTAAACAGTATTTTTATTTGATTTGATGTATGAACCTCAGGAGACTTTGAACGCTAATTTAAAGGCTTCACATGTGCATATTCACTTCATTCACATCATCAGTTCTTATTTAGTCTTAGTCTTTGGGTTTTAATGACAGGTTTGCCATATGTTAGTTGTGTGTGTGTTAGCATCTTTAAAATTCTCAAATTTCCTGCAGGATTTCTTGTTTTGAAAATACCTGATCTGAGAGTCAGAAAAGTCAGGAATAAAAACTGAAGGAAATGGAAGAGGAAGAAAGCTTGATTTTTTTTTTTTTAAATATTTTTTTAGGAGGATAAAGAAGAGCAAACATGGCAGGAATGTGAGGAGAAATTAAATGAGGGTGGAGGAGAGGAAACAGGGTGGTGCAGAAGGAGAAAATAAGAAGGGGAAGGAAAGGAGGGTGTGTTTCATTTTCTAAACTTAAATCTCTTTCATTCTTCATCCACTTCTCTCTCCTCCTCCTCTTTCTCCTTTTTTTCCTTACACTCCCACACTCCTTTGGGGTTGTAGCTCTTCCAGCTGCCCCACCCTCCTTGTCCTCCTCTTCCCCCAGGACCTGTCCATTTTATCAGAGAGTTTGGGAACACATAGCAGACCCTCTGCACTCACTACACAAACACACACTCATTCCAACGTGCTTTCTTTACTGTGAGCATCCCTGCTGTAATACTATTGGTTAATGCTTAACGAGATGAATCCACTGATGAAATGCACTTCACTTTCTGTTTTATCGTGCACGATACGGGGGGCCAGCTTTGACTTACTGCTGTAAACCAGAATTCCAGTCACTACGCTCATTCAACAAGTGTTATGAACAGGTCACTGATCCCAGGCCATGTTTTTCAGGTTGATATTGTCATTTAGAAATGCTATTGAACAGTAAAAGGTTGGTGTGGATGGGTGTAGATAATAAATAGAATAAATAAAATATAAATAATAATAAATATAAATAATAATAAAATATTATAAAATATAATAAAATATAAAATAAATCCTGCTTCCACAGGTCTAAAATCACCTGTGGACAGTGGTTGACAATAACATTGGAGTGCGTTGTTAAGAGCACGCATTGTTGGAGTGAATCCTGAACAGATAACACAGAAGACAACATTTGGATTCTCTCAGGAAACGGCTTCGTATACAGTAGAAAAAACAGCGTAGGAGTCTGTGGGCAGCTGCTGCATGGAAACACGCACACAGGCACACGCACACAGATCGTAGTGCAGCAGAAACAGACATTTTGTTGAGTGTCAGTTGGAGATTAGTGAGTAGGAGGAGGCATGAAGAGCCTGCACCGTAGTCCGCGTAAACCTGAGCAGTGGGAAACCATCAGTTTTTATTAATTTCTTCTCCATCGTCTGTTACATTCGCAGTGACCGATGACGCACACAGTGACATACGTCAGCGCCATAACGGAACCAAGACACCAGAATCGATAGCTAAAAAAAATCAAATAAGGCAACAAATGCTGCAGCAACGGTCACACACAGATTTAATCATTTTGTCATCATTATATTAATCACTGTGATTGTCGTCACCGTCATCATTATCTAGGAGTGTTAAGGTGGGTGTGTGCATGCTTAATGGTTCAGTACAGGGAGTTCAGTACAAGTACATACATTGAAAGGCCTTTCTGGCATTTCCCACATCAAAATTTTGATAGAAATTAAATCTGATCAGACCTCCATCTAAACAACCAGTCAAACTGATGGGAAACCTTCATTTTCTTTTCAAAGGCTTGGGATTTGGAACTGGATCAGTTTTCATTACCTTCTTTAAACGAAAAATAGCGTGAAATTACCCATAGCTCCACCTGTTCTCTATAGGAAATGACACATTAATTGTTGACCTATTGCTCATTGGGACATGACTGATGATTATTTTTTAATTACTATTCATCAGTGCATTCTTGTTTGTGTTGTACTGTATTGTATCTTCTTTTTTTTTGTCTGTTTCTGAGCTGTACCAGTGGTACTGTATGATGTTGGTCCAGCACCGTTGACCTTGTCTGAACTATGGTCTCTGTACTGGAAATGGGAGTCACATCAGAGTTTGTTCCTGAAAACTAAACTGGGTCCATTGGCTGCATAAAAATCATGGAGGTAGTTGTAAAGCTCTGACAGTAAACAGAAAGAATAGTCTGTCTTCACCTCTGTCTCATGTGTTTTTTTTTTAATGAGACATGAGGATTTTATGTTCTCAGTAATTAGTTCCAGGAATTCTTCCATAGGACATAAACCACTGTGAATATGACGTGATGACAGTGGTTTAATGTCCACAGTGGGATTTGGGTGTTTCTGTCTCTGGCAGATGTTTATTCTCAGAGGTGTAGAATTGGGTCGTGGACACTTAGAGACCTTTATTCCATAGTTTTAAAGCCTCTTCCATAGTTTTAAAAAGACATATTTCTTGTAGGAACTTGTTTTGACATTTTAAAGAAGAAAAGATGAACACGTTTTCAGCTACATGGATGCATGCACGACAAAGAGTCCAGATACCAGCTCTTACATCAGCTCAGATGAATCCGCATGATTCAGTCCAGTTCACTTTCATTAATGTGAGACAAAGTTGAGAGACGGACCATGACAAAAGCACAGAAAGACTCTTTTCTTTCAATCTGTTTGCTGACCCTTTGAATCCCTGACCTTCAAACTGAAAAGAGGAAAACAGAGGAAAAATGTGTGAATTCCATCTGCTGGTCTGTTAAAGTTTAGGTCACAGACACAGTCGGACTCTGTTTTGAAGTTTCTTTTCACAAGAGGCAGTTGATACCAGAAAACTTGGGATTTTTGTGCTTGGTAAAATGTTTTCCTCATAGAACATTTAGAGCAGAGTTTTACAGGAATTCAGACAGAAAGATGACAAACAAACAAATGATTTTTTTCTAAATGTGTATGTTTTTTCACTTTGAGCGATGTTTGAAGAGCAGAGCAGAGACTGGTTGTGGCCTCAGCTGGATAATCTCAGGAAAACTGTGGGAGAGTGTGGACCCAGAGACAGACTAAGGGAGGAGACAGATTCCACTGTCAGTCTATTGAGCTTCCGTTCCCTGCAGCTTCTCTGAAAAGCCAGGATTTGGGAGAATAAATGCCGGATGTTGTGAGGAAGTGAAGCGTGAGATGAAGGTGAAACGCATTCAGTGACAGTGAGCAGAAACACAAACTGAGTCTTATCACCGGTCCTGACTCCGACAGAATTGGCCACATGGTTTTTCACAGAGTTTTATAAACAAACTTTTGGCTATTTTCAACTAAAACCTTTGTTACATTTGAATTTGACTATGGTTACTTGAACGCTGCAGGAAAGTCAGTGAAGCTTTTACATTTACTGGTTCCTGGTCATTTTTAAATCCCTATGTGTTTGTGTTAATTTTTGTGTGTGTGTGTAGGGCTAATGCAACTCTTGACATTTCCTGGATGAACAAAGGATGTGTGTGTTCCCAGCTGTTACTAGTGGAGAACACACCCACACAGCACTCAGGAACCTCATTGATAATTAATAGCTTATTAGAGCAGTAAAGATGTTAACGCAAACACAACAGACTTAAATAAATCTGTGTGTGTGTGTGTTCATGTGTGTTCATGTTTGTGTGTGCCTCAAAACATGAACAGATGATTTATTGATTGTTACCTTATTAAACATAGATGAGTATTAGTAACACATGAAAGTGCTGTAGCTTTTCACATGATCAGTTCATGGTTGGATCAGCTGACCTGTATATATACGGAGACTCTCTTTAAGAGGCCTCTGATCTTGTTATGTTAAAAAAAATATAGAGATGATACAGATTTGATATGAATCTATTTAGATGAGCTGTGTTTAAATTTAAAGGAAAAAAGACGGATGTTCATTAGCACCACCTGTCAGCAAACAGCTGTAACTGCACATCACCAAGCCTATTGTAAACATCAAATACGTTTGAAACAGACCCAGTGGTCACATGAAGTTTACCCCACAAGACACATTAGAAAAGGTGAAAAGTACAGTAAACAATTAACAGTTTAAATTACACTGTAGTCTGACTGTATGACACCAGTAAAATTACAGTACGTCATAACAATATCCAATCCATTACAAATGTATAGTTAATACAGTGGAACCTCGAGATACGAGATATGAATACTATATAATACTAAATATAAAATACTTTAATTTTAGTTTGCAATCCTTGTTCTGTCCTCGTGTTAACACATGTAAGTCAAATTAACCCTAATTACAACAACCCATGCCTTTGTGAACATAAGATAACTTATTAGCCTGTAGTTAGCATCAAGTTAGCTGCAGAAGTATTTTGTCTACAGCTGCTTAGTTGAACGTTTTGGACAGGTTAGCACCTCTTGGCAGCAGGGCCACTTGTTTTGTTGTTTAATTTAAACACAGAACCGCACCACATCTCCACATCATAGGTAAGGAGCTACGATGCCAATGTAACAAATCCCTGTGTTTGTTTGCGTGTGTGTGTTTCTGGACCATTAGTTCCTTAGATTGATGGATGTAACCATAGCAACCACAAACTGCATTAGCAGTTAACCTTCTCACGCTGACACCGACACACACACACACACACACACACACAGAAAGGAAGAGTTTTCAGATTTACAGCTGCATCTCTCTGACCTTCTGTGTCTCAGAGCAACATTGTTTCTCACTGGGTGAACATGAAGGAGACGCAGCAGAGAGTCTGCAGCAGTCCTGAGAGAGGTCTCAGGTTTCTGTCGACCGTGAGTCAGGACGTCTTGTCTCTCTTCACAACTCGCCCACAGTGTCACTGTGCCATTGTCTTAACACAACGCTGATGGTAATAACCGTGATTAGCCGTTTGAAGTCTGTCAGAGCAGGAGCAGAAAAACTACTCAGGCTGCAGCAGGAGACAGAGCTTAATTTAGATTCTTTAATTTACTACAGCTCGCCGTCAGAGACTTTTCAGGAGAGAAATGTGCTGCACATAGCAGTTGATGCTGCTTTTTTTGTTCCCATGGTCAACATTTTTTTAATTAAGTAGACTAAGTTTTAAGGCTGGCAAAAGTAAAAGAGGAACAAACACGACAGGGGAGCAGGAGGGCCTCCATCTGTGTCTTCATCTGTCCTTTTCATTGTATTCAGATTCTGTTGGTTTTTTTTCTTCTGTGGTCCAATCAGATTGCAGTTTTTTTAATTTGAAAGTCCTTATTGTCTTTTTTGCCTTTGCATTTATTTACATATATGAGCAATTGCCTCTAGTGAAGTGGCTGTAATGTCCACTTGAGTTTCAGCGAAGTTCTTTTATTTTTTTTCCCCCTTCGTGCTGTTGACGCCAGCATTCACACGCAGTGCATGCTGGGAAACATATCACTATGGAAACATGAGGTTGTGTCATGCATAGAGGGAGAGAATGTGGAGGGAGCTGTGATTAGAATGTACTGCAGTGAAGGATGCTGGGAGGTGAAAGAGGTGGGAGGAGGACGTGGGCGAAAGACTTCAATGCTGCCTGCTTCGGTCAGAGTCAGATCGGCTGTGTTTGCAGTTGGTGGGATTTGAAGAAATATGAAAAAAGGGCTGCGATTGAATCAGGTTTAGAAAAACAAGATGTTTTAGGGATGCGGGATTTTGTCATTGCCAGGAATTATGTAACAAACTTTTCGTAGTCATTAAAAGTTAAACAATATTTAAAAAGTACAAGTTATCTTTTTATGTCTCAAAATGTTTGTCTTAAGGTGGCATGGTG
>NC_024318.1:14303524-14314106 GCF_000523025.1 Cynoglossus semilaevis | reverse complement strand
CTTTGGTAACTCATTGTGGAGTTGTGGAGTTAGCAAATTCTCCCAGGGTGGGTTTTCTGCTGGTACTCAGGCTTCCTCCCACAGACCAGAAACACGCAGGATAGGGTTAAAGTTTCATTCCATATTGACCAGATATGAATATTTGTGTGAATGGTTGATTATTCTGTGATGGACAAGTGACCTGTGCAGTTTGTGCCTCACCTTTGCCCTTTTAGTGATCCATCTTTAGCGCCCCCTTTGGTCCTTAAAGACTAAACTGTAGGAGATAAATTAAAGTCCCACAGAGTTTTTTTTAGAGACTTTTCTTATTTAAAAGCTAATCAGCTTTGATGTGTCTTTGTTTGACAGATGCAGAAATTATAGTACAATGAATTAGTTCTAGTTCTGGTTTACTGTTCTAACATTAAAGCAGTAAGAAGTTGGTTTCAGTACGGACTAGCCTAATTTTTTCATGTAGAATGCTAATGTTAAGATTCACATTATGAAACAGATCTTTTAAACAGTATGGAACTCTCATACTCTGCCCTTCAGGTCTGTTTGTATCGAATGTCTCTTGCCATCTTTGCTGTCATGACAGACTTATTGTGTGTGTGTGTCTGTGCGTGCGAGTGTGTGTATTTCATCACTTGTCGTTGGTATGTATCACTCCAACGTGGGTACACTGTGTCGGTTTCACTGAAGCAAAAGATACACACACTCACAGTAGCAGCATATTTTTAGCGTAGCAACAAAAATGCTTTGGTGTGACTGGTTGCTGAGCAGTATGTGGGTGGCAGCGTGCACACGCACATACATACACGTACACAAGCGCTCAGAAAGGATGTTATTGGTCAGATCAGATCAGACGTCAGTAGGCAGTTTCATCTCCAAATATTCACAAAAGTACAGTAGAAAAACAACTAAAACTAAAAATAAAATTGGTCAAATTTACTTTAAATTTATCTAGATACGTGCTCATACTCAAACGCATCATCCACAGTTACAAAAAGAAAACGCCTTTGCTTTTCCGTGCAGGTTTTTGATGAATAAAAACCCAATGCAAAACATTTACTGGTATAGTATTTACAAGTAATAATTACTCATATCCATGTACTTCACGTATGAAGTTGGTGCCAAGTCTCTGAGCGTCTCACAGTATGTGTAGTAATACACTGACACCAGAGGAGGGCGCCATTCTTTAACAATTTGCAGAAAAAAAGGCTTGGTCCAACTACAGTAAAACATTATTATGCTTTTAATGTCGTATCATGTCAGCACACACACACACACACACACAACTGAAATATAATCATGCCATGGTAAAATAATGCAGGTACAATATGGAAACACATTCTTTGCTGCTGCTTTTAATGCAGTTTTATTTGAGGTTCATTCACTTTTTTCATGTCCTAGTCCATGAAGAATATGTTTCCAACAAATGTAATAGTTGAACAGACTTTGGTAGAGTAAAAGGGTATCTTGATGGGTATCTTGATGATATACATATGTATCAACTATATACAAATAACCTTTTAAACACTTTTCTGTGTCAAATGTCTTTTTTTAATCAAAGTACTCTTTCAGTTTCATCACTTCTTCATCTCTTTAATTTTTACCCCTTCAGGTTTCTGGACTAGTTCCCAGCAGAGGTTCGACGCCCAGATCGAGTGAGGACATCACGTTGTTGTACCAACAGCATCCAGCAGGGGGTGGACTCAGAGGCGGTGGTGGGGGCAGAGTCAAACCAAGGTCACAATGACATCTGTGGCAGCAGAGTTGGAACACATGGAGATTCAGCAGCCTTTCAGCGATGGCGTCAACAATCGATGGGATGCGGACGAGAACTGGGACAACGAAAACAGCTCGGCAAGACTTTTTGAGCGCTCCCGCATTAAAGCTCTTGCAGGTAAGTCTTTAGACAGGCTAACCAATGCTGAGACAATACATCCAGACTCTCATCTGATCAGAAATCACAGATTTTGCAGTTGAATGGTTGAGTAGTTAGCAAATTTGATATTATCAGGCTAACTTGAACTAAACTTTTTATGTTAGCTTCCATTATTACGCATATTCAATTGAAGTGATTGGTTTGAGCAATGTTTGGCTTACTTAGCACAATTAAAGTAATTTGAAGCTGTTTGCTAGTCATTACTTTATGTACCGTAGATGTTATAAAGCTAAGTGTGGTTATTGGCCTCAAGCAGTACTCCAGACCAAGATGTCCCCAGGAACACGTCATTATATCTGGCTAACCTATGGTATCTTAACTGACCAACGGGAATTAGGTATATCTAACATTTAATTCCCAGTTTGTGGCGCATTCGCATCTGAATATTAGTTCAGAGAACAGTCCTATACATTTAACTTAAGTGCTGATATTTGTTCCTGTAATGTTTGGAAAGAAACCACAACTCTTTCTTTATTTAAACTTTATTTCTGTACTGGTTGTACTCTTCTGACACCTGCTGGCCTAGTCTGGAGTCACAGACCGAGAATAGTCTTTTTAACTCTGAAGTTTGTATCCTGGTTTTGTCTTAATATGTAGTGACAGTATGTAAATGTGCAAACACAAACACACCAGTTGCCATTTTTCTCTTTCTCTGATTTACTTTCTGATTTACCTTCTCTCTCTCTTTCTCTCTCTTTCTGTCTCCCTCCCTCACCCTCCCCTAATCATTCTCTTCTCTCAGTCTCTCTTTTTCCCACGTCAGACTTCACCAAATAATTCACACTTGTGTATCCCTTGTGGATGTCTTGAAATTGTCTTTTTTCTTATTAATGTTGATGCAGTGGCCTTGTGTAACAATGTGCAACAGGGCTATCAATTCGAAACTGAAATTGTTCTGTCGCAACATCCGTGGAAAACGTTAAAATCCCAGGTCGGAATGTCTGCCAAGTTTGGCTATTAGTATTTCTATGACTGTCAGTCTGTGCGTAAGACAGTCTGTTAGTGTGTTTCTCCACATGATATCCTGGGAAACACAAAACTGGTGGTCACTATGGAAACATCAACAGATCTGCTTACAGCCAAGACAGAAGAAGAGTGAGTGTGTGCACATGTGTACATTTATGTGGATGTGTGTCTATTTTCTGACCGTAGTTCGTTAATCAACATTTCTGTCCGAACCCCAAGTTTTTTTAATGTTGGTGAGGATATAATGGGACAACAAGGAGTGACCTTGATTAAATTAGCCTTGAATGGAACAGGTGTTTGCTCAGTGATAACAAGCTTAGGAACACAAGACATTATTGGGTGCTGTTGTTGACATTTCAGAAGTAGAGCTCAAATCAAACAGACTTTTTTTCCCTCCGTCTGTGACTCAAAAATGTGAGTTTTTCTTTAATATCTTGTAGCTTTCTAAAATATTTAACTGTAAGTGTAGTGGTGTTTAGGTTGAATCAGTTCAACAGTAGCAAAGAAACGAAAACATAAACGCAGAGTTTGAATATTAGTTCAACTAACAATAGTTTTGGTTCGACAAAAAAGTTTATATTTTATATTTATGTTTAGTAAGTCAGATGCACCTTGTGTTGCTGTTTTTGTTTACATCTAACTGAAATGGAGGATTATTTAAATGTGTAAAATGTCTGTAGTTGACATTGTACTCACCACTCTGATGTTCAGAGTCTGAACTCTGCGTCAGGGAGAGTTTACGATGTAGTTCAAATTAAAGCACAGCGATCAAACAAACCAACAAGTAAATCTTGAAAGCTAATGGCGGACTTTATTTCTTTATCGTGTGCTATGAACTAGTTATTAACGTGTGGCATTCCTAGGATGTGGGCTTGAATGTTAGTTTAGATGTGGCTGGCATTTTCCGACATTCATTTTACTTCCCAAGTCTTTCTTTCTCTCCTTCATCCTGCTTTTTAATTTTAGTCAGAATCCCCAAAGATTTATGCACATCCTGCAAGTGTGTGTGAGCTGCTATACACCCCATATCCACAGGGGGTGGCTATTCCAGATTCACCTCAAATGTATAATATATATTGTATGTAATATATTTTATTATAATATAAAATAAAAAGATAATTTAATAATTCCATTCTAACAAAGCTTACATGTTTAAAGTGGCTGACACCAAGATAAAACTTTTTCCAACATGGCCGCCTGTACTGTCAAGGTAGAGGCGGGGTCTGAGTGGAAGGGTGGAGTCAGAGCAGGGGTCATGGTAGGTTCAGTTTACGGTGACAAGTCTGTGTGAAATTCACTACTGCAGTGAGAAATGATTGAACCCTGAACCTAAAAACCTACATCTAAAACATAGTCCACGACTTTGTTCTCATTTCTAACTAAAACTGGAGAGTACTGCTGTGAACATGGAGTGATGGGACAGATCACAGTGATAGGGAACAACATCACATCCCATATAACATATTGTTAACGCTAAGACATGTGAAGCCCAGCAGGGCTGTGTAACAGTATCTGAGAGTTCTTCAGGTCCAGAGCTGCACTTAACCTGAATGGTCATTTGATCAATGTTTTTTTATCTGAGCCTGTGAATGCTGATAACTTCTGACGGGCTTTAAATTGGCTGAAAATCAGAAGATCAGCTGATCTCTCTCTGAGTAGCTTATCTAACAGTTCAAATCACCTGATTGGGGAGAAGTTCATAGAAGATTGCAGCGAGTGACAGCGTTTACTCCAAACACCGACCAAAACGGTAGTATTCTTGGTCTCGGGGCGTCGAGGCACGAGGAATCCAGATGACGGCAGGAAACACAACGTGATGTGGATGTAATTAAATGAACGCTTTCATTGTGCTTTAATTTTGAAGCAGTTCTGTCCTTTACGCAATATATCCTTATAACTGAAGCGCATTTGTCCGAGTTATTAACTCAGTCATGTGATTGTGGTGAGAAACTGCCCCCGGGGCAGACATGAGCTCAGTTAACACAGCAGGGAAAACTTGTTGCAGCCGTTTGACAAATGTACAACCCACTTAATCTAAAGGCTGCGCTACCTCCAGGTTCTGTTTACTCTGAAATCAATCATCTTAATGAAGGGCTGTACATTATCTGGAGGTTGAATACAATCTTTGAATACTCTCGTTGTCAAACTCTGCTTCCTACAGGGCCCAGTTCTCTCTCATGATCTGAGTTTGTGATCGAGGCTGCAGCAGAAAGGGCTGTGAAGAAAATTGCTGGCGTTAGATGGGTTTCTGTAGGGCACTGCCTAAAACTGATTTACACTACGAGAGAAAAAGAACTAAATAGTAAGGGTTTCAAAAATTCTGAATGTATGAACATTTAGAAATGAGTCCTTATTGAACTCCTGTAATAATAATCAATTTAAATATTTCAAGTTTGGTTCCAAGTCTTTCTTTTTTACATATATTTAATATCTTAGTTCCGTGTTGTGCTGGTCAGAGCCAGTTTTTGGAACAGCTTATCAAGTTCAAATTCAAAAACTTCACTTTACTTGCACATAACTAAATGCCCTCCTCAGAGAAAAGTATTGATTTGACCTCTCCAGGAGTAGTGTGGATACAGTAATGTATCAGCACTCCTGTGAGCTGTGATGGAAAATCACAGCCTTTCCTTGTGGACTCTGGTGTGGCAGTCTTGGTTTTTTTTGTTGTTGACATTTTTATTTTGATTCCGTCTGTCAATGATTGACAAAAAAAGTGAAAACGTCCATGGGTGGAACTGTAGGTGTAACATTGAGCTGACTATGACTCAGCTGTTGAGAATGTGATACTCAGTAGGCCTCTAATAGATGCAGACTTAGCCTCGTCTAGCCTCCGCTGTTAACGCTTCTAATGAGACAAAAAAAATCTTTTTTTTTTTTACATAGAACCAACAAGTGTGACAGATGGCAGTTGTTTTATTTCCCTCAGTGAGCCTACCCATCAGTGAAGCAGATGTTGCTGTCACATCTGCAGCCATTACTACAACTGCTGTTGATGTTACTGCCTTTTCAGTTCCTCTTACTGTGTCTGCAGGTGCTAATACTGTCACTGTTACTGCTGCTGCCGCCCTGCTGGGACACAAACGGAACAGTTTGACAGCTGAGTCTTTGAGGCTGGAGATAGGCAGTCAGTAACTGTCTGATGAATGAATGAATTATTACTTATATCAATAACATCAGCGTCAAAGTCATACATCTTATGGCTTTAGAATCTGTTGGCTGGCTCAAAAAGAACCCCCCCCTGCACACACACGTCAACACAGATCATGTGAAAATCTTGTTTCTGTTTTCTGTGTCCCACACATCACCTTGACATTATTAATTCAATAGCTTCATATTCTACACTCTTCTTCTTTAACCTCTCGCCATCACTGAACTGATACATCATAATCTTTATTTGTTAAAAACATCATTTTGATTCATTGTAAACAAGGGGATGCTTTCTGTCCTCCCTCCACCCTTTATGCTAATGAGCTGACATCACAGCTGAGATCGGTGTCTGTGATTGGCTGCTGATCCTCGTCCCTTCCCCCTGCACTTGGATTCAGTCTGGAGGTTTTCAGTGTGTGAGCTGCTGCTGGGCAAGCACTCCCTCTGTTTCTCTCCCTCTCTCTGTCTCCTTCTCCCTCCTTATTGCGATCTCTCTCTATCTTCATCTCGTGGTTGTGTGGCATCCCAGACGTGCACATGCCTACATGCACATGTCTGCGTGCATGTGTGGGTGGAGGATTCAGATGAAGGTGTGACATCTGAGGACAATAAGCGTCTGCTGATTTGAGCGAGACGGAGAGAGAGAGAGACCAAGGGAACCGCTGCAGTTCATCTCCTGTGCCTCTCGCCCCTGACCTCTCTCTTCCAATGTGGCATTGTCAAACTCAGCTTTGAACTCAGGTTTAAAGTCAGGTGCGAGTTTGAGTGAAGTGGACTACTGCGTGTGGGGGACTTTATTAGCCTTCTTCTTCTGGATACAGGAGCTTCCAGCAGGTCCAGAAACCTGATCCAGGTTCCTGGAGCAGGAATCCGAAACCACCTCAAGCTCTTATGTCCCCCTCAATGCGCTGCTTCTTCTAAAGGTGATCCTGGTTCAGTTTGGAGCAGGAACCTGAGACCTTAGTTTCTGTCTCCTGTGAACCTGCTGTGTTTCTTTGAGGAGTTTCTTCATGGAGCTTCAGAGTGCCACAGCTCTGTCTGGAACACTTTCTCCTGGGCCACTCTCTCCATCCTCAGAATATGCAAGGCCTCTGTCTCCAGGAGCCGGACCCTCTCTCAGCCCTAGCCCACGTCGGGGCCAGAGTCCCAGTCTCAGTCCTATTCGGGGGTCCAGTCCTGGACCAGGATTCTCTGGTCAGGCTGCGTTTAACTACAACCAACTGGAAGGAAGGTTCAAACAGTTGCAAGGTAAGAGGAGGAGCGAGGCGGGTATTTGTTGAAAAATGATAAAGCTGAAGCAGCTATAGGTTTAAAGGGGAGGTGTGTAGAAGGAGCTGGCAGGGAGTGCAGCAGCAGGAGATGGAAAGAGGAGTGATTTTGACTGTTGTCTTTCTACATGGAAACATTGGGTCTTAGTTAACAAGGGGGAAAAAATCTCTTGACTTGAAAGTGGAAACTTGTTACAATTAGGTGTGGTTGTGTGAGGCCCCCTGCTGCACCAACCAGCAAGAGCCTGAGAGACTGAGTTGAACGTTTTAATGAAGGCTGCCAGCAAAGGGCAGCAGAAAAACTGTGATTTTAGCCTCTTCAGAAACTGCACGCTGGCTAAAGTGGTTAGTGCTCCGACAGCACAAAACATCACTGGTTCACTGGGTTGTTTTCCTTAATTTCTTTTTTTTTTTGGTGAGTACTTTGTAAACACCCTGTCCCACACCGAGTTCTCTAAAGAATTTGTGAGATTTTTAGCTTACATGGATAAGAAGCTGTTGCTGTAATGCTTAGGTAGCTATGGTAAATCTCAACAAAGAATTAGAAACACTCATCTAAAAGACAACACACGTAAACTCGGTGTATCAGCCACTGTTGTGAACAGTGATTGGATTTGTGAATTGTTCATTCTTTATTAACTCTCAACTGTAAGACCAAGTGTAAAAAAAAATTTAATTGTAGAAGAGTTGTAGAAAAATCTTTTTGTTATTCATCTTTGATCCGGTTCAAGGTGTTTTTAATCAGCCAGATATAAATGGCTATTTATAAGTGACATTAAGCATCAGCTAAAACAGTCACTTCAGCTTTTTCGTCGCATGACTCAGCAGTTCTCAGTCCACTCTCATGCCTTACCCACATGTCGCCTGGGCTCCTGGGAATTTAGCAGCAAAGAAGGAGATTCTGTCAAAAGGTGTGATGTGAGCAGTCGCCGAGAAACGTTAGTCACTTTTTATTTATACTAATAGTCGTCTGATTTACCATCGCTTGTTTATTCCTGCGTGATTCATCGTCAGACAGAAGTGATCACAACACTCTTCATTATCTTACACACCCATGACACTTTTGGTCTCTGAGTGAAAACAAACATCTCTGTAAACAAACATGCATCGAGAGGTGTTAAATAAAAAGGGGTGTGGTCCCAACGCCGGCACCAACTCATAAGAACACACATCAGTGGCCATGATTAGAGACTCAACAACATGAACAACATCACACTGAGTGGTGTGCTCTCCCCTTTGGTTCTAATGAACAGGTGTGATATAGATGCTAATTAATTAGCATTTAGCTGAAGGACTAAAGGAAGTCACAAACTATTTTTTCTCTCATTACTTTAAGCCACTGGTTCATAAACTCACCCTCGCCCACCATGGCTTCACAGCCCCCACTTTGAGAACCAATACTTTGTTTCTTTATGTTCTTTTACTTTTTCATCAGACAGTTTTTTTGTTCAGCATGTTATTATTAGGTGTTGTTTAAACATGGCCATGAACCAAATGGAGATGCTAAAGAAACAGTTCCTCTTTGTTTGTCTGACTCTCTCTTTACTTGTTATTTACTTGATTTTCTTGTTACTTGCTATCAGTGAATACATGCACTTGACATGACTGAGCTCACAGCACACAACTTTCTGACTGACCTGGAACTGACTGCTATCAATTTGGCTCACCATTGTTTAAAAACTGGGATGTCAAGCAACTACTTTGAAAGAAGTGTTTTTATTTTCTTCTCTTAAACAATGACTTATTCTTTACAAAAGACTTTCACTGATGCCCCCACATGGAATTCAGGGTATGTTTATGCATTTTTGATGTGTTGGACATTGACAGAGACCAGCAGATAGAGAGCAGGAACAGTGACAAATTGATGAAACCCCTGATGTACACATAAATGATGGTTCCTGGTGATAAAAGTCCCTAGTACTATGCAGTGTAACTTTATTTGTAACTGTAGCTTTTTTTAGCAACAGGAAACATGAGAAGCCAACTGTTACTGTTGATTTTTTTAAAAGGCCACGCTCAGCAGCACGGTATCGATCACAAAGTGAACTTCAGTGTAAATGAATCGACAGGCTGAATTTAGCTGCGGGATAACAAGGCCTGTTTTAGCACCATTGATGTGATGTTGATGCCCAGAAACCTTCATTTTCCTCTTGGTCTCTGTTATTAGCGCTCAGTCTCCAGTAACACCTTATCAAGGACTGTTTGGAGAGAGAGTTTAATAAACATGTTATGGCCATAAGCATATCTAGAGATCAATGACGGTTTGATGTTTTAAAGTGTGGTCGATAAATACTTTAAATCTTTTTAGTCCTTTGGAAATGTATAAAATTTGGTTTTGTTGGTTTTTAAGGATTACCACGATGATTCCTGAAGTTATGTTGGAGAGGATTATATGTTTTTTTTTTTACAGAACACTGTTATTATGTTGTTTTCATGACTGTAAAAATAAATTTTAAAGTTTAGATTGGAGAATTTGTGGAATATAGTTTGCATATTTTGGGAATAAAGGCGGTTTTGGAGTAGCAACAGTTTACATCAACGGACTTTTTCTCCCAAAGGAATTTGCAAGTGTGGAATATGACTTTGTTTTGAACCCTGTAGTCAGCCTCTGGCAGTGGTTGTCACAGGCCGAACAAATCTTGTCGTCATGCATATCAGATGGATGAGCAAGGAAGAATTTTATTGTTCTGGGCTGCATTCCTGACCCTACAAGAACCGTACCATTTTTATTTTTCTGTGGATTGATTCTTTTTTTTATGAAGACTAGTCATATAGACTCCAGAACCTCGCTTACAAAATAGTAACTATTTGAAAATTACAAATATGATAAGTTAGGTCTTTTTTATTTGCACTTACTATAAAAAACCCAAAATAATTTCTCCTAAAATTAAGTTTTTTTAAAATGTAATTTTATCTAGTTAGCACATACACACACAAACTAACAGTGGCTATGCTAATGCTAACCCAAACCATGCATAGCCACACAAGGAACACTGTGGTGTTCACTGATTGGCTGGTCTGGGACAACAGAGGAGAAAAAGCAAACTGCTGTTTTGTCCTGCTATATGGGTGTGTGTGTGTGTGTGTGTGTGTGTGTGTGTGTGTGTGTGTTTGTGTGCTTACATGTTTCGATGGGTGTTAGTGTGTGTGTGTCTGAAGTCCTCCTCTAAAGGTGTTCCTCCTACTCCCTTTTGTCTCCTCTTTCTTCTCTTCATCTATCTTTCATAAGCTGCTGCCCAGCGTCTGTTTCCCCTCCTCCACCCATCTCCTCTTC
>NC_024318.1:14291986-14303472 GCF_000523025.1 Cynoglossus semilaevis | reverse complement strand
CGCTTCTCCTTGGTGTGGCAATGACAGTGACATAAAAGATGACAGAGCATTTATCAGTGAATCATTAAAAGATAAAACACAGCACCGAGAATATCACTGGATTCTAAATATAACGCTCTTGAAATGGATGTTCTTCAAACATTTATCACCTGGTTTTTACATGACTTTAATCTCATTTTCATCATAATCCATTAGTGAACAGAGCAGGTTGTCATTCACTCAAATGTAAGGGGTTCAACCTTTGACCTCACTGTAAATGTCCACAGGTCACATCCCCACTCTGAGGCCTGAATCAACATGCAGGTTATTTTGAAAAGTTAGCTAATACATATTTTAAAAAATGATAATATAATATGAATAATAATACATTGTATTTTGGTGGTTTCCACCAGGTTACTCGAGTACTGTATTGCTGCAGCATGGATTTGTGGGTATAATACCAGATTTAAACAAATTTCTTTTTATTGCTATGCATCTAAATTGACAAATGTTCAAAAATTATTAAATAATTATTAATAATTATTTACATGTATTGACAATAATGGTTTATTTTCAGTGGTTACACTGGAGTGTTAAAAAAAATTACTGATGGTGGGTGGTGTTGTTTTTTGGAAATACTTTTTGGTCAGCTGATGGCCTAAACCCCGTGACCTTCGGAGAAACTTATGAACAGCGAGCAGTGATGAATGTGCGTTTCATTAGCACTCGTCTTACTCGCACATTCTCTTACGCACACTGTGGTGAGGTTCACACACTCCTGCTAAGCGATGGGGGGGGGGTATGATTTGAAACTGTGGTGATGAAAAGCTTTTCAGTTAACAAACAAAATGCCACATTAAAGAAGGAAGAGGAAGAAGACGGAGGAGGAAGAGGAGGAGGAGGCGTTTTTATTCAGTTGTCAGTATGAAAGAAACAGCAGGACATACAGTCAGAGTTATCAATAAACACATTATTACATAAAGCTCCATAGAAGACATCAGTTTACAGCACACATCCTCCTCTGCCTACATCAGTGAGTTAAAAACTTTTACTTTGTAACATTGTAATTCAAATATCCTTCAGATTTACCTCCAAATCATGACGCAGACCAGCAGCAGGCCTGTGTCTGTCTGTCCCCATCTGTCTTTATTGACCTGTTTAGAACTGAGTGGTTTGTAAACCTCACTTCACTGTTGGAAAAGTCTTAAGACTTTCTTGATGTCCCTGCTGGCCGCTGACAGAAGTGCAGACATTTAACACAGGATCATTGTGTTAAGTGATCGTGGATCAGCTGCACAGTCAGCGGTACATATGTCAGCAGTCACTTCAACAGTCTGATCAACAGTCAGTCACTGAGTATGCTCAGAATTCACAACTCAATAGTGCTCTGTTTTCTCTCCCTCCCTCTCTCTCTCTCTCTCCCCCTACCCTCTCTTCCTCTCTCGTTCTCTCTGTCTCTCTCACTTTCTCTATGTGAATGACAGTCCAACAATGTCTCATTCATATATAGTAACAGATCTGACTGTGATTGGCTCAGCCTCTGTTTCCTTCTCTTTGTTTTCCTACAGTTTCATGTTTTCTTTTCACCAAATTTAAACTTCTGTTTTTCTTGTTGTCATTCATAATGTCTGCATTGTCAACATTTTGACTTAAAACCATTCTTCTCTGGTGAAACAACTGAAAACTTCACACCTGAAATCACTATGACCACTTAGATACCAACAAGACGTTGGTTGTTGTTTGACTACAGAAAGTTTTCGGTTAAGTTACTCTGGATATAGGTCTAGTTGATGCTGTTGAAGCTAAAGCTAATAATGCTAACAAAGGCACACACTCTCACTCACACACCAGGCACCACATAATCTTATTTAAAAACACACTTTTACTTTTACACTTTCAGAATTCCAACATTCCTGATCTCCCACAGGGGAAACTGTCTGTGTGTATGTGTGTGTGAGTGTGTGTTTAGTTAATGTCATGTGATCTGAGCCCAAAACTGGGTTGAATTTGGAAACCACAGAGGAGAGTGAACAGAGTCACAATTGTGTGTGTGTGTGTGTGTGTGTGTGTATGTGAGTCTGTCCAGAGCAGAAACAGATGTGTGATGTGTTGCTTTGTCTCGTCTTTTTAATCAATCCCTATTTTTATATCTTAACACCCAAACATTCAGGTCTGTGACCCTCTCTCTGTACCAAGGTTGAAAGATAAAAATCTAAGAATTGTATTTTTAATCCCAGCACACAAGAGTTAGGGATCCTCGGTTTCCTCCGTCGTTACGGCTAAGGTTTTTGTGTTTTGACTTCATTGACACCAAACGACCACACGAGGCAACATATTTGTTCTTTAGCTGGAATAAATTTGTTCATTTGAGCTTCTCCGTGGACTCTTGTATGGGAAGGTGATCGGTCCAAAATCATGTGTGTGCGCACTTCTCCCTTAAATTTGTTATTATTGGACCTAGAACCGTACCTAAATGCTCTGACATTTCCTGAAAGTCCTCCAGAAATACACAGTCCAGACAGTGAACATTAATCTTTAATTTGTTACAATTACAACTCTGTGCGTGCGTGTGTGTGTGTGTGTTGTATATGAAATGATGTAAGGGGTTTTCCTTTACCCTGGTTCCCTCCAGAATAAAAGCCCCTCCCCCTGTCTGCTCAGTCTACATTTATGACCGTCACTTTGACATTGAGCTAATTAATGACCGTGGCTAATGTAATCTGAAGAACGGAGTGGGCTGATGTTATTCCCATTTGTAAAAATGAGACACTCCCACTTTTTGGACTCTTCTTTTGTTCAAGTCATCCCATCTTTTTCTTTTCACTCTCTGCTTTGTTGGACATTGGAAAGCTCACCATGCAGATAGTCAGCATATAAATGGGCCTGGGTCTCAGTGTGACAGGCAGTCAGACAGATCTGAGTGTTGTAGATGTCAGGATAAAAGCAATGGGCTGTAAAGTAATGTGGAGGTTAAATACTTGACATACTACTTATTGTGTCCAATATCAAGTACTGTCACGGTGTGATTAGGTCAAAATATTGACATGCATATCTTTATGTGTACTCAAAACATGTGGCATTCGCTGAAGACGCAGAAAATTAGGGCAACTTCCTGTTTAGTTTGCCATTAAAAATGTTGTAGCAATTAAAAGCAAAATTGTCAATTAACTGCCAGAAAATTGAAAAAGTCTGACTTCCTTCTGGTTTTATTGTTTAAAATAGACAACAGATGTTGGACATTTAGGGGATGTGGGGACAGAGACCAGTTTTGCAGTGAAACAAAACCCAGACAAGATGTAAGAGACTAACCCAAAGGACATTGATGGTCACAGCGAGGTTACAGGTCACAGTAGACGAGACACCAGACAGTCGAGATGGAGTCAAGTGATGGACTGCAGTCCCTGAAGTAGGCACCCTGAGAGGAGGTAGACAGTCTCGTTCACTGTAGTTTTTAATATTTTTTATCTGTGTGTGTATTAAATGAGGTTTCACGGTTACATGACGTGTGACCAGCTGAGATCAGCTGACGATCAGCCGACTAAAGAACTGCCACCTGAACACCAACCCCTCTTAGCTTTGGCTTCTCAAATGTCTTTTTGAAAACACTGCATAGCTAAGCATCCACATTTGACCTTCAGCTGCACTGATGTCTAAACTGTTGCTGCAGCTGCTAATGTTGCTGCTGACTGTCAGATTTGCCATCGCTCTTATTTTCTAAGCCAAGAGGTTTCACTTTTAGCTAAGTGTGTGATTAAGCAAAGAAGAATACAGGATAAAAACATGACTAACGTAGAGTTAGAAATCTGTCCCTCCCTGAAAGCAGCACTCCTTTACAGACATTCTCAGTAGTTTGCGTGAACTTTGTTTTTCAGCTGTTGTTCACTGTAGTCGTTCTTGTTTTCTGCAGCATTCTTCTCATGCCTCTGACCCTGTTGATGTTGTTTTGGTTTAATTCTCACAATGATGTGAACAGTCACATGGTGAGTGTGGGGCAGGGAGGGTGGGGGGGGTAAGGCGGGGGTGGTGTGCACTAATGTGGGTGAAGATATTGATTTTTGTCGCAACAACCAAACAAGGCCAGGCCACTGTCTGCTGTGTATGTGTTTCCTCAGACTCAGGTTAAGGTCACGCAGTCACCATCTATGTGTGTGTGTTATTGATGTTCATTAGAAACCCATCAATACATCACTTTGTCCTCTGGTCTTAATGACTCTCTCCCTCTCTCCCTTTCTCTCTCTCTCTCTTTCTCTCTTTCTCTCTTTCTCTCTCTCTCTCTCGCACACACACACACAATGCTGTGTTCTGTGGACTCAGCAGTAATGGTTGAACCTGCTGACATTGACTTCTGCTGGTCTCTGATTGTATGTGTGTGTATGTGAAACCTGAAGTGACCCAAATGTACTGTATGTATTTATATTGACATGTACATACATACATATATTATGATTGGCTACAGTTCTTATACTAAAGCAACAAAGGAATGAAGATTGCAGAATGAAGAGGGCAGTATGAACCATGGTCTGCTTTATTGTACAGATTAGATATTACATGTTTTATTTTGGGGGAAACAATAACCTTCTTCATCTAATTTTGATCATGAGACATTTACTGTGTACGCAGGATTCAGGGTCAGTGTGCAGGAGGAGATTGTGAACTATAATCTCATGAGTTTTTTTCTTCTAGTGACCTGGTTTAGTTTAACCTCTAAATAGCACAGAAACACACATCCTTTGGGTTCAGTGACAATCAGCTGGATTTTGAATCCTTTTTTCACAGGAAGCTAAAAGCCTCCATTTTGAAAAATAGTTCTATACCACAAAACAATCTGTTGATGAATCAATCACATAATGTTTTATCATTTAGATTACATTTGTTGTAGTATTAGTTGAACCCCTTGGTTTGAGGCAGCTTTTTGGTTTTTATTAAAGCAGTTGATCCTGATTTTTTTTTCTTTCTTTTTTTGCAGATGAGCGAGAAGCAGTGCAGAAGAAAACCTTTACCAAGTGGGTGAACTCTCACCTGTCCAGAGTCTCTTGTCGAATCACTGACCTTTACATGGACCTGAGAGATGGACGCATGCTCATCAAACTGCTGGAAGTTCTTTCTGGAGAAAGACTGGTCAGTATTTTTACACCACACTGCAATATATAAAAACATACATGTATACATGCATATGTATTACATACATGTATCTAACAGTTAGATTCTTAGAATAGGAGATGAATATAACATTAATAGCTTCTGTATTGACTTTTGCCCAATTGAAAACCCAGGAAAAGCTGTAAGACCTTTCCTTTTTCCCAGTGCATCTGGGTGATGCTGTCTGAGGTTCATTAGCATGTTGGATGTGTTGCTATTAGCATATCCCACCAGAGCCCGACAAGGCAAACAGTGGTTGTCCGATCCGGCACTTGCACCGCATCACAGTTGTACAGTAGTTGAGAGGGGAGGTGGAGCTTTCCCACACAGCAGATTTAAAGGATGCAGGGAGGTCTCCTAACTCCTGGGTGTTGATCAAACAGGCCAAATGTATAAGTAAGTGAACAGCTCATCAAATGCTCAAACCATGACATCACCAGGGACAAATACAGATACTGTGACACCTCTAATTTCTAATGTTACCTATGTTTTCCTGAGGTTTTGAGAATATGAAAGGGCCAAAAGTAGTCATGAGAACAACGGTAATGTTTGGTTTTCATATTCACTGCTTAGTTCTACAAACATCTGCATTTACGTTGATCTTAAATAAACTGTGTTCCGGTTTGGTTACAGCCAAAACCCACCAAAGGTCGGATGCGTATCCACTGTTTGGAGAACGTCGACAAAGCTCTGCAGTTTCTGAAGGAGCAGCGTGTTCACCTGGAGAACATGGGCTCCCACGACATTGTGGATGGAAACCATCGTCTGACTTTGGGCCTCATATGGACCATAATCCTCCGCTTCCAGGTGACACCATCGACCTGTGATTTACAGAAAATGTCCAAAAATTCAGCTTGAACTTTTGACTAAGACCGAACTGACGCCAAATTTAAACCAGAAAAGTAGAAATGATTTGAATTGACCAAATGTTTTTCTTACGTTTTGCTAAGGAACACATCAGCGGAGCTCTCAGCCCCTTAATCTTCTCCTTATTTTGCTTCTGTGTCTCAGATCCAGGACATCAGTGTGGAGACAGAGGACAACAAGGAGAAGAAGTCAGCCAAAGATGCTCTGCTGCTCTGGTGTCAGATGAAAACGGCAGGGTGAGACGCCACTACTCAATACTTTAAAAGTTGTTTTCTGTCTCAGAGTAATTCTTAAAGAAAAATTAAATTAAATGTTTTAACCTCGTAAATATGATACAAATGGTGTTATATAGAGTTAACATATTTATCGTATATAAAAGCTCTAATGTCGTGACTTCAATATATTAACTTCCTGTGCAGATATCCAAATGTCAACATCCACAACTTCACCACCAGCTGGAGGGATGGCATGGCCTTCAATGCTCTCATCCATAAACACAGGTAACATAACTGGTCATTATGGTGTTCAACGATATGCTAACATGCTATTACATGTTATCAACAGTCCAGATTTAAAACATTCATTTTGAGGAGGGCGATTTATTATTGATAAAAAATAAAATAATTGTGTCTCCCTTGATTTTTCCTGTATAAACGAGTTCTTCATTTTCTCCTGGTTTCAGACCAGACCTGATTGATTTTGATAAACTGAAGAAATCCAACGCTCACTACAATCTCCAGAACGCCTTTAACCTGGCAGAGCAGCATCTGGGTCTTACCAGACTGTTGGACCCTGAGGGTGAGCGCACACACACACATGCTTGCGTACTCAAACGTGAAGCACCTGGGTCTGAAACAGAACTCACATGAGTCTCATTTACAGCAGTCAGTAATCCTGCCTGGGCTCAAATTTAAACATGTTTTTAGTCTATTGTGTATGTGAACAATTGTAAGTGCTCTGTCTATTGACTGAACAGATTTATTTTTTTTACAGCGACAAGAGCTTTGTATTTTTTGAGTCAGAGAGAGCTGTTGTTCATGCTCTTTGTCTCATATTATAGAGAGTGACCTCTTGTTTTGACTGATTTTTTTTTCTCCTAAATGTTTAGGTCTTGAAATCCTTCACTTGCCATTCATTTTGAAAGAGAGGGACACAAAACAGTAACTAGGAAGTAACTAGACAATCGGTTCCTTACTGCTACAACAGTGCTGCTATTTATGTCATTATATACAAGTCATTTACAGGTGATAAACAGGTGATGCACAGATGTAACTGCTGCTGTGTTTTTTTTTAATTTAATAATATGAAATTGTGTGTGTCTGTTTTTGTGTGTTGGTCCACAGACATCAGTGTTGATCATCCAGATGAAAAGTCCATCATCACATATGTGGTCACATATTACCACTACTTCTCCAAGATGAAGGCTCTGAAAGTGGAGGGCAAAAGAATCGGAAAGGTGACGCACACGGAAATGAACACAAAAGCAAGCCGTCAGAGACAAACGACAACAGCACTGCAGTCCTTAAAGAAGCTCTTCTGTTTGTTCCCCTCTAGGTTCTGGACCAGGCCATTGAGACAGAGAAGATGATTGAGAAGTATGAGTCTCTGGCGTCGGAGCTGCTGGAGTGGATTGAACAGACTATCATCATCCTTAACAACAGGAAGTTCGCCAACTCACTGGTTGGAGTTCAGCAGCAGCTCCAGGCGTTTAACACGTACCGCACTGTGGAGAAACCACCAAAGTCAGTACATCACTTAACAAACTCAGAGCTTAACTAACCAACTAACTGACCATCCAAATAATGCAGTGCTGCGTTAGAACGGTTTGAACTGATGACTGAAGAATTAGCTTAAAAACTGGCTCCAAAATGAAGCCCAACAAATGGGAATTAGGCCGATACGCTGTTTCAGAAGCACCTTCTTCTCCATGCTCGTAATGTCAGGCCTACAGAGTTGACAATGTGCGCCCTCTGCTGGTTGGTTTAATTTTTTATTTAAATTAAGTAACTGACACTGGACTTTTAACTTCACTACTGCAAACAATAAAACTAGAACCAGTTTAATGGGCTGGACCTACAGAAAAGAGTCTGGCTGCAAAAAACCAAACCACTTTACCAGTGTATCGTGTGAAAAACAGGTTTCATGTTTGAGACCATCAGTCGAACGTGACGGCGAGCCAGGTTTAAAACTGTATTTTTCATGTGTCAGATTCACAGAGAAAGGCAACCTGGAGGTTCTGCTCTTCACTATCCAGAGCAAAATGAGGGCAAACAACCAGAAGGTGTTCACGCCCAGAGAAGGAAAACTGATCTCAGACATCAACAAGGTAAAAACACCAACATCAAAATGACCTGATTGACTCCTTCCTAAATACACCCACATCAACATAATCAATAACCCCACTTCTGATAATAAGGTTTGTCTGTGTTTCTATACTTTCTTAATAGGCATGGGAGCGTCTGGAGAAGGCGGAGCATGAGCGTGAACTTGCCCTGAGGACAGAGTTGATTCGTCAGGAGAAGCTGGAGCAGCTCGCTCGACGCTTCGACAGAAAGGCTGCCATGAGAGAAACGTGGCTGAGTGAGAACCAGAGGCTTGTCTCCCAGGTAACCCAAACACACAAAGGCAGGTGGGACACATGTGCAGTGCAGTTGAATATTTTTCAGATATTTTATTGCTTCCTTTTTCATATTGACCCTATTCTTTCAAACACTTACATAAAAAGTTTTAAGTGAACATTAGTCTAAAACTGTTAACACAGCCATAAATGTAATCCTTGTTTGTGTCAAAACACAGACCGTGTCACTTGTTGGTTTTGGTACTGATTTCCAGTCATAACCATTGTTGTCTGCTGTTCTTACTCTTCTTTCTGCTGCACCCCCCGAAGGACAACTTTGGGTATGATCTTCAAGCCGTGGAAGCAGCAACAAAGAAACATGAGGCAATAGAAACAGACATTGCAGCCTACGAAGAGAGAGTCCAGGTCTGATTTTGAGATATATATTTTTTTAAAGTTCTTTTTGACAAGACTTCAAACCATCTTTTGAAGTTTTTGTCAACATCCTTTTTTTACTTCTTTTTTCTGCTTTTCTATTTTTTTAATCCTGCCTTTTTTCATCCTTTGTGATTTGCTGCTGCAGGCAGTGGTTTCAGTGGCAAAGGAGCTGGAGGCAGAACAGTACCATGACATCAAACGCATCACTGCCAGGAAGGAAAATGTTCTTCGTCTGTGGGATTATCTACTGGAGCTCCTGAAAGCCAGACGTCAGCGGCTGGAACAGAACCTGGGTCTTCAGAGAGTCTTCCAGGAGATGCTGTACGTCATGGACTGGATGGACGAGATGAAGGTACGGAAGAGAGTGCTGGGAGAACACTTGTAAAGTCAGAGCTCTGATCTTACTCTGCGTCCATCTGCAGATGCTGCTGCTCTCTCAGGACTATGGGAAACATCTGTTGGGTGTCGAGGACCTGCTGCAGAAACACGCTCTGGTTGAAGCCGATATTGGGATACGGGCCGATCGAGTCAAGAGCGTCAACAGTAATGCCGAGAAGTTTGCAGACTTTGGAGAGGGTGAGACTGATGTTAAGTGCTAAGATAGATGAACACATCACTGAGCGTCACTTTGAAAAAGTAAACTTTTGAACTCATTCTAAAAAACAGTCACCAGAGTACTCAGTTAAAACCAGACCAAAACCTGACACAGAAAGTAGTGACGCTAGAGTTCCAGCGGTGCCAATTACAACACCACAGTACTGACATCATATACACTGATGCTGTCTCACACACACAAACCTTAGTGATGCAGTGGATTTTACTGAGGCCACAAACAGTAGTACTGGTAATATGTACCAATGCTGCCTTTATGGTTAGAGGCTGACGTGATGACTCCAAAGTAGTAGTAGTAGTAGTAGAGAGTGAAGCGGTGACATCACAGCACCAATGCCTTACTCATAATTACAGCATTACACAGAATACTTGACCTACATATGCAATCACCAACAGAAAGAGAGGGGTGAGTATGTGGTGAGTACATTAAAGTACATGATAGAGTAGGATGTAGCTTTACTGTATTTGTAATTGTACATATTGTTTACATATACCTGAAACAGGAGCAGTGAGCTATGCTTTATTGCACTCAGGAAGTCTGAGTTTTTTTTTTGGATGTGTTCTCAACACACCACAGTCTGGCCAAGACTGGAAATCAAACCCTTAATCCTCCACTTGGCCGGATGCTTTAACCACTAGGCCCTATCTGCCAATGACTTCATACTTTTACCATTCAGTCCTAAACTTAAGGTTAAGGTAACTTTAGCAGCAGAGTAATTCCAGGATGTTTACTGATGTCACAAAGGCTGAGACAGATGCAGAAGTACCAACAATAATCATGGTATACTCACAGTACTCACACTGTAGTACCGATTATATATTACACACAGACACAGATGTTTGTAGACTGATCCGTATGGTCACTTTTCCCTCTCAGGTTACAAACCCTGCGATCCTCAGATCATCCGAGACCGCGTGGCTCACCTGGAGTTCTGTTACCAGGAACTATGTCAGCTGGCAGCGGAACGCCGCGCTCGTCTCGAGGAGTCGCGGCGCCTTTGGAAGTTCTTCTGGGAAATGGCGGAAGAGGTCAGTTCTTAGACTGTAACATCCTCAGCGTCTGTGATGTGAGCGACTGACGTTCTGACATGGCTGTGTCTGTCTACAGGAGGGCTGGATCAGGGAGAAAGAGCAGATCCTTTCCTCTGAAGATTACGGGAAGGATCTGACCGGCGCTCTGAGACTGCTGAGTCAGCACAAGGCCTTTGAGGATGAGATGACCGGTCGCGCAGCCCACTTACAGCAGACCATCAAACAGGGAGCGGACCTTGTGGCTGACAACCATTTTGGAGCTGAAAAGATCAAAGAGCGAATCCAGGACATTCAGGTACCAGAGAGTTCACGGTGGAACTGTTATTGGTTGGAAACATGTTTATTCTTGACATACATCTCAAACACAGCAAACATCACCGGGGATGGTTTTCATTGGAAATGAGACTCATAGCAGCCATTTTGTTCCAAGTGATGGATTTACAATTTGGAATTCAGCCTTTGTAACTCCACTCTCTAAGCTGTAGGGGGCACTCCTATGCATTTTAGCAGTATTTTACAGTTTTTTTAAGACACCTTGTACTGCTGCTACGTCCTGCAGGAACAGTGGGCAGCCCTGGAGCGTCTCTCTGCCGTCCGTAAAGCTCGTCTGCAGGAAGCCTGTAACCAGCATCAGTTCCAGGTGAATCCCCTCGGGCCTTTTTGCAGATTATTCTTACATTTGTTTCAGAAGCGCTGAAAACTCCTCTTCATTTCATAGGCCGATGCCAACGACATCGACACATGGATGCTGGATGTTCTCCGAATTGTCTCCAGCGTGGACGTGGGTCACGATGAATTCTCAGCTCAGACACTGGTGAAGAAACACAAAGATGTGGCCGAGGAGATCGACAGCTACAGACCT
>NC_024318.1:14270610-14291915 GCF_000523025.1 Cynoglossus semilaevis | reverse complement strand
AGAGCGACAGCTACAGACCTGTCATCGACGCTGTTCACGAACAGTCCCGTCTGCTGCCACCTGAGAAGGCGAACTCTGAGGACGTAAGTCCAGACAGACGCATAAAACACAGCTTCTTTTTGGATCTCAAACTAATTGTCACTAATACTGATGAACCCAAAGATCCAGAACCGACTGGCCGGCATTGAGGAGCGGTACAAGGAGGTGGTGGAACTCACGCGGCTCAGGAAGCAAGCGCTGCAGGATGCTCTCGCACTCTACAAGATGCTGAGTGAAGCCAACGCCTGTGAGGTTTGGATTGATGAGAAGGAGCAGTGGCTCAACAGCATGGAGATTCCAGAGAAGCTGGAGGACCTGGAGGTGGTGCAGCACAGGTGAGGACTACAACCGTCACCGACGTTCCTTGGTGTGACTGAGGTTTAAAATGTGGAAATGTCCGTATCCAGGTTTGAGAGTCTGGAACCAGAGATGAACAGTCAGGCCTCACGGGTTGCTGTGGTGAACCAGGTTGCCAGGCAACTGATCCACAGTGGACATCCCAGTGAGAAAGAGATCAAAGCACAGCAGGACAAACTCAACACCAGGTAATCCTTCCAGGATGATCACATCTTAAACTGGGATTATCAGCCCTTTTATCGTCCTCAGGTGATTTAGGTAGACTTCAGTGGTGAATCAGGTCTGACTTTATATGATATGTAATGTAGAGAAACTTTAAGACAATTTAAAACAATAAAACATGAACAGGTACAGACCTTATCTTTGGATTTCCAAAGCCCACGGTCATTTACATTAATGTCAAAATGTACTTACTTAAAGACAGACTTTTTCAATGCAAAGTTGAAGAGCCAGTGTCCTCGTCAGCTGACTTTGCTGTAATGGCGTTACTATCTGTTCAGATGGAGTCAGTTCAGAGACCTAGTGGACCAAAAGAAGGACAATCTAAACTCAGCTCTGGGAATCCAGAACTATCACCTGGAGTGTAACGAGACCAAATCCTGGATTAAAGAAAAGACCAAGGTAGGTGGTCTCTTCACTCTCTGATTTTCCTATTCTTTGTCATTATCCTCTTTCTCCTCCACATCTTCTCTTACTTCTTTCAATGCTATTTTTCCAGGTAATTGAGTCAACCCAAGAGCTTGGTAATGACCTGGCTGGCGTCATGGCTCTGCAGAGGAAACTGACTGGGATGGAGCGCGATCTTGCAGCTATTGAGGACAAGCTGGACGATCTGGGGAAGGAGGCTAACCGTTTAGCTTCTGAACACCCGGATCAGTCTGATGCCATCAAAGGGCGTGTGACTGAAATCAGTGGTGTCTGGGGTGAGATGAAGGTAGGAGGGGTTTCCACTCGAAATGACTGAAATGAAAATGTCTTCCGACCAGAGACACAAGTGTAATTCTGTTTACAGGACACAATGAAGAATAGAGAGGAGTCACTGGGTGAGGCCAGCAAACTGCAGCAGTTCCTACGAGACCTGGATGACTTCCAGTCATGGCTGTCACGTACACAGACCGTCATTGCCTCTGAGGACATGCCCAACACAATGGCGGAGGCTGAGAAACTTCTGGCGCAGCACGAGGGCATCAAGAATGAGATTCGTAACTACGAAGAGGACTACCAGAAGATGAGGGACATGGGCGAGATGGTAACCCAGGGCCAGACGGATGCCCAGTACATGTTCCTGCGTCAGCGGCTGCAAGCGCTGGACACCGGCTGGAATGAGCTGCACAAGATGTGGGAGAATCGCCAGAACCTTCTGTCTCAGTCACACGCCTACCAGCTGTTCCTGAGGGACACAAAGCAAGCTGAGGCTTTTCTCAACAACCAGGTGAAGACCTCCACCCTCCACAACATCCACGTAAAACTTGGACTGTTGCGATTGTAATTGACGATTGTGTGTGTATGTGTAGTTCATTTTTGTACCACATGGGGCAAAGAAGTGACCTTTTCTGAGTCAACAGCACTTTGACTTTGACTAGCAGCATCTAAAACTGACTTCATACTGATGTTGATGACGTTTGACATCATCGTCCATCTCTCCGCAGGAGTACGTCTTGGCCCACACTGAGATGCCCACCACTCTGGAGGGAGCTGAGGCTGCCATCAAGAAGCAGGAGGACTTCATGACAACCATGGACGCCAACGAAGAGAAGATCAGTGGCGTTATGGATGCCGGACGTCGACTGGTGGCTGACGGTAACATTAATGCAGACCGCATCCAGGAGAAGGTGGATTCCATCGACCAAAGGTGTGGTTTTTATGGTTTTTAAGATACTTGTGTTGATATTCCTATGAGACTGTACACTCTGAAGATGCAGATCTTTACCTTACTTATAATCACTTTACTTGAAATGAAGTAGCGGTTTTTATATGAAAGAAATCTTTTTCCAAAGAATGTTACATTAAATTATGACGTGATTTTATTGATAATATCAAGGAAAAAAAACATTCTTAAATATTCATATGTTGGTTCCACAGACACAAGAAGAACAGAGCAGCTGCCTGTGAGCTCCTGATGAGGCTGAAGGACAACAGAGACCTGCAGAAGTTCCTTCAGGATTGTCAGGAGGTAAAATCCAGACTCTTATATTTTCCCTCAGGACTATGGCTGTAGTTGTGGAGTGAAGCTAATTTTCAGATTCTGTCTCCAGCTGTCATTGTGGATCAACGAGAAGATGCTGACAGCCCAGGACATGTCCTACGACGAGGCCAGAAACCTTCACAGCAAGTGGCTGAAGCACCAGGCCTTCATGGCTGAGCTGCAGTCCAACAAGGAGTGGATGGACAAGATCAACAAAGTAAGAGTTGAATCAGACGTTCTGAGCTAGTAAGAAAAGTAAATATTTAACATAAAATGTCAATAACTGTTATAAATATCCAACTTTCAGGACGGGCAGACGCTTATGGCAGAGAAACCTGACACAGAATCCATGGTCAAAGAGAAGCTGGCATCCCTGAAGACCATGTGGGACGACTTGGAGTCCACCACGCAAACCAAGGCCAAATGTCTGTTTGACGCTAACAAGGCGGAGCTCTTCACGCAAAGCTGCGCCGACCTGGACAAGTGGCTGGGCAACCTAGAGCCGCAGCTCCACTCCGATGACTATGGCAAAGACCTGACCTCCGTCAACATTCTGCTGAAGAAGCAGCAGGTGAGGAGTTAAAGACAAGGCAGAGGTCTTGACGATAGTTAGCCTGCCGATGTCCTAGGCTCATCCTCTGCTCCTTCTTCTTCCACAGATGCTGGAGAACCAGGTAGAGGTTCGTCAGAAGGAAGTAGGGGAGCTCCAGCGTCAGTCGCAGGCACTCAGTCAGGAGGGAAAAGGCTCCGAGGAAGTGGACGGACAGAGGATCATTGTGGAGACCAAGTTCAACTCCCTGCAGGCACCGCTGCAGAAGAGAAGAGAGAACCTGATGGCCTCCAGGGAAATCCACCAGTTCAACAGGGACGTGGAGGACGAGATTGTGAGTACAGACGGGAGACGTGACGAAAAAGACTTGGGACTAGAGACACAAACTGATGAGCGATAAGATATGAAAGACATGTAGGAGGACTAGAATACAAGTACACATGAGGGAAACTGACATGAGAGACAAACACAAACAGTGGTGACGTATTAAATGCTGATCCAAGCACATTTTTTCTGCACGTACAAACAGCTGTGGGTGGAGGAGAGGATGCCTCTGGCCATGTCCACCGACCATGGACACAACCTTCAGACTGTTCAGCTGCTCATTAAGAAGAACCAGGTTTGTTCCCAATGAATAGTAAAATCAAACGTTACACTTTGCATCATTTACTCTTCAGTAAATTTTTATGTACCACCACCCCTCCACTCTCCTCCCCCCAGACCCTGCAGAAGGAGATCCAAGGTCACCAGCCCCGTTACGACGACATCTTTGAACGCAGTCATCACGTCCTGAAGAAGGACGGCCCCATGGCTGAGCAGATCGGTCAGCGTCTCTCTGACTTCAGGTCTTTGTGGGATCAAATCAAGAAGGAGACAGAGAAACGCCACGAGCGCTTGAACCAGGCCCACCAGGCCCAGCAGTACTTCTTTGATGCTGCAGAGGTGGAGGCCTGGATGAGTGAACAGGAGCTGTACATGATGTCGGAGGAGAAGGCCAAGGTGAGCCCAGAAAAGACCTGGAAACTGCTGTTATTTATACAGTTCATAGAAACATGTACTGGGTTTAATACAATTTTATTAATGTGTTGCTGCCTGTGTGTGTGTGTTTCAGGACGAGCAGAGTTCAGTTTCCATGTTGAAGAAACATCAGATCCTAGAACAGGCTGTAGAAGACTACGCTGACACCGTCCACCAACTGTCCATCACCAGCAGAGGACTGGTGTCTGACGGACATCCAGAAAGGTCAGTGAGGACTCAGTTTTGGACTGATAAAGAAACTCCTGGATGAGACGCACAGAAACCTGAAACGAGTCCAGTCCAGTTCTCATGAACTGTGACAGACCTGTTCTCATCATCTTCCCTCCTCCTTTCACTCTTTCTGCTGCAGCGAGCGAATCAGCATGCGTCAATCTCAAGTGGACAAACTCTATGCCGGTCTGAAGGACCTGTCCGAGGAACGCCGTGGGAAACTGGACGAGCGCTTCCGCCTTTTCCAGCTCAACAGAGAAGTGGACGATCTGGAGCAGTGGATTGCAGAGAGGGAGGTGGTTGCTGGGTCACACGAACTTGGCCAGGACTACGAGCATGTGACCGTGAGTGTGAACACTGTCGTCTCCTCATGACTTCAATCCATCAGTTTGAATCTTTGAAGAACAGTCAAAAAAATCTAAAAAGAAAACATTTAAATTTAGCTTTTTTAGACTTGATATAATACTGACCACCACAACAATGAGAGAAGATCTGGTTCTGATGTTTCTAACAAATTTCTTAATTTATAATTAATTAATTTCTTAATTTATACACACTTTTTCAAGTTTTTTCACGTTTATTATTATTTATTATTTATTATTATTTTACTGTAAAGTCACTTTTTATATTTATGTCTTTAAACATGTTTTTCCTCTTCAGATGCTGCAGGAACGCTTCCGAGAATTCGCCCGTGACACCGGAAACATCGGTCAGGAGCGCGTGGACGCCGTTAACCGATTGGCAGACGAGCTGATCAACGGCGGCCACACTGATGCCGCGACCATCGCCGAGTGGAAGGACGGTCTGAACGAAGCCTGGGCCGACCTGCTGGAACTGATTGACACACGCACCCAGATCCTCGCAGCTTCCTACGAGCTCCACAAGTTCTACCACGATGCCAAAGAGATTCTGAACCGCATCCTGGACAAACACAAGAAGCTTCCAGATGAACTGGGCCGTGACCAGAACACAGTGGAGACGCTGCAGAGGATGCACTCAGCCTTTGAAAACGACATCCAGGCTCTGGGAACCCAGGTACAGAAACCATTACGTAAACACACACACACACGACATGTTTTTAAAAGATGGAAAAACAGCAAATTATTTTAGAGTCAGAAATGAATTCTGCTGACTCATCGTTGTCTTGCTGCTCCTCAGGTTCGACAACTGCAGGAAGATGCTGTGCGTCTGCAGTCAGCGTACGCCGGGGACAAAGCTGATGACATTCAGAAGAGAGAAGGAGAGGTGAGTCTAATGTTGGTTCTAGTCTGAGTCAAGAATGACTGGTTTGAAAATCTGAAAGCAGAATGTTGCTGCTGCTGCTGTTGCTGCTGCAGAAAAACAGGCAGAGAAAATCAGTGACGTCAGAGTGAAGAAAATGCTGTAAATTAGAGTTTTTTTTTAATTGTAAATTTATAATGATAAACAAAATAAATTAGAGTTTTTTTTAAATTGTAAATTTATAATGATAAACAAAATAGCAGCCTCACTTTTAGATGAGCTGAGGTCTAACAGGGCATGGTCAAAATAAAATGGATGTTTGTTTGTGGACCAATATTATTATATTATTTGAAAATAAACCATGTCAACTGATATACAGCTGTGATTTTAAAATAATGGACAGAAAGCTTGGTGCAGATTATAAAAATACATTAACAACCTTTAAAAAAAATAAGAAGTTTGAAAAGAGGCATGTTCTTTACTGGGTCACATCCCTCTTAAAAAATGACACTGTTTTGGGAATGGAGGATGCTAATTTTAGCAGTAGTTTGCTAGTAGAATTAAGCTGTGTCTGATGACCCTCCATATTTTCCCTAGGTACTTCTAATAGGAGACAGGCTTTTTTTTCTTTGCAGAATAAGTGGTTAAATTAGTATTGTCATGACTATGCAGTATGTGAAAGTTAGCAAACATCGCATTAAAGCAGATCCTTTGGCGTTGTTGACAACAGTCAGAATGATCTCTTTGACATTTTTGGCATTTTGAAACACAATGTTAGTAATGACGATGTTCATTACAGTAGTATTGTGACTTTTAATAATATATTACTGCAGAGAAAAAAGACCATTCTTTGGGGATTTAATATTAATTTCTTTATTAACATGGTCACGATGCGGCATGTCCAGTTAAGAACAGAAATGTTATTCCTTATTTTTTAACTTTTGTTCCTCTTCAGTCTAAACCTTTAGAAATAAGGATATGACAGTTTCAGGTTTTCTACCTAGATATTCATATGGTCTTTGTTTGTAGCTCAGTCTGTTTGACTGCTGACCAGCGCTGACACAGACCTCAAACATCTGTCAATCCATTTCTGTTCATAAACAATTAAGAGTGAACATTCTGGTGTGGGAGTGGGCCCAGAACGGTTTGAATTTATATTGTATGAAATGTAATCTGGATTATTATTCCAGAACAGTTGATTCAAAAGCTGTTTTTGAGCTATTTTTTTATTTATTTTAGCTTTATCTTAACAAACCATTACCATTTATCCCACACTAAAACTGCTGTCATTTACTGTCGACATCTCACTCACACGACATCAAATCTGTGCATCACTTTGATCCTCTGATGTGTGGTAGACCAATACTTTTGGAATAAAGTCCTGCATGGCAAAAGAAGAGAATATGAGATTTAAATATGCTGTGGATTCTTGGCTGAACATTTGACACTCGGGCTAGTTTAAAGTTTATAGATAGCATTTTAGCCAACATAGTTTTAAGGACATTTTTTCATCCTTTTTATTCTACTGATCCTTTTGTTGACTTAAGTTATCATATAGTAGATGATATGATACAGATGACAAACAAACAGTACTGTGCTGAAGTTTTAGGCTGGTGTATATATTTACTTTTTGTCCTTTTGTCAGTATTTAAAGTATTTAAAGCAAATGCAGAAACAAATAGCTCTCTGGACTTTTAAAACAAAAAACAAAACCATTTTGGTTGTAGACTGTGGGCAGGGCCTGACAGCAGATGGTCACACTGTCAGGCTACTGGACTTCTTTCCAAGTCATGGGGAGAGATACTCCCCTGTTACAGCTTCTATGGAAAAAGCCCAAAAAAATTCACATTTTAATTTATATTCATACTTTAATAAAATAACAATGAGTGATGTTAAGAACTAGCTCCCATTTTTTTAGTTACTTTAAATACTTGAAAAAGGAAAAGGTTAACAAAGACTGTCAGATGTATACTCTCCTCTAAAACCTGTGCACAGTACTAAATGTATATAAGAAGCAGATGATACCATGACAGATATAGATATAAGCACTACTGTAAATGTACCACCTCTATGCTGTAGAGGTGTCAGTGTGAGTGTGTCTTTTTGACCATGTCCTGTTCGTCCATTTCCTCCTCTGTCCACAGAAGAGAAAGACAGAGGTGAGACTCTTTCACTACGGCTTTGCATCGCTCTTCATTTTGGCTGCAGATTTTGTGTTTAAACCTGGACTAAAATGTCCATTAACTCGACTGACATTTTAGTCTCTTTTTCATGCAGCTCAGTTATTAAGGCATAAGTTCATTTAGTAAAAAAAAAAAAGTCTCAGACCTGCTGGTTTGCAAAAACTTGTGGTGTTTTTCAGATGAAAAACCGTGCAACTCTTTATGCTCCACCTTTCCGGGCTAATAAGAAGCATAAATGAAACACTGCTGGTGGTTTGCAACCACGGGGTTGGTCTGATGAGTTGAGGTCTATAGTGTTTGATGTCTCTATACTGTACCTAAGTGTTTTTGTTTATGTTTAAGCTGAAACGCGTAGAGCATTGCTTTGAATCAGTTCAACATCAACTGAATTATCTGTCAGAGAGAAAGTTCTGTCTCAGTGTCCGTCTTGGTCTGGAAACAACTGAACAGTAAGACTTCTGACCGAAACTGTCCACACAGGGGCAGCAAAGGTTAGAAAACAGTCTGTGTGTGACCAGCAGGTGGGGACATGATTAAAACAAAAGTTCACCACAACTTTAAAGTTCAAGTTATTATTTTGATTTATGTTTATAAAAAATGGAGAAGTAAAAGAAATCAGCCACAAAGGCCAGTAAATGTTTGGTTACTGTTGTGAAAACTTTGTCATATCCCCCTGCTGGTGAAAAGGTGACGGCATTACTGCATTTGCACATGTGACTTTTTGTTTCTGTTCATGAAGTTCGTTTAGTCACTTGTTTATTTCCCCTTTGCTTTCTTGCCCACACACATGTGCGCCAACTCATAAGCACACATACTCTTCATAAATAAGTTTAAGTTACTATAAAATAAATAAGTTCATAAATAAGTTTAAGTTACTATAAAAATATTTAATGTTTACCTAGTTTTTTTGAAAGAGGAAGCATTAGGAAGCATTGATTTGACTGCTCAACTGGCTCATCCACTGACGATCAATTTACCGATTGATTGATCAGTCCTGACCAATTTGTATATCTCACTTCTGCCCTCAGGTCTTGGACGCCTGGAAGAAGCTCCTTGAGGCTGTGGAAGGTCGACGCGTGAAGCTGCTTGACACTGGAGACAAGTTCCGCTTCTTCAGTCTGGTCCGAGACCTGATGCTGTGGATGGAAGATGTGATCCGTCTTATCGAGGCTCAGGAGAAACCCAGGTGGGATTATTCACTAATGCTAAATCAGATTGATCATTTAGACTAGAATAATTAACAACCTGAAACATCTCCAGTCCAAGTGGGACTCAGAGTTTATGTTTTATTTTCACTGCTCTGCTGTAATACATCTTTAAAAATGTTTCATTATTATACAGTTCAAAGCTTTTCTTTTGTTGTTGGCTGAAAGAATGAGAACGTCCTCACAGCAGTCATCAGATATTTATAGTTTTCTCAGTGATGTTTCTTCCATCTAAATTTTTCAGATTATCTGAAGTGATCTGATTGTATGTTTCCTGCAGAGATGTGTCATCTGTGGAACTTCTCATGAACAACCACCAGGGGATTAAAGCAGAGATTGACGCTCGGAACGACAGCTTCAGCACCTGCATTGAGCTCGGGAAAACACTGCTGTCTAGGAAGCACTACGCTGCTGACGAGGTGAACAGAATTTGTTTTTCCCTTAACCCTCCTTTCTTAAATGTTTTATTAGTAGAGATATTCAAAAACCTTAGATCTTGTTATTCCCTTTTTCTTCATGTGTAATTTAAAAGTACGGTGTCAGGTTTGTTAGAAACTCATCTCTAGATTTCAGATAAACTTTTTCATTTATGTTCTTAAAGTCAGTGTTTCCCAAACTCCCAAACTTTTGTGCTTTACATTTCTATGGTTGAAAATGAAATGGATGACAATTTATTTCCTTTTTAACTCAATTTTTATCACAGATTAAAGAAAAGTTGCTACAGTTGACGGACAAGAGGAAAGAGATGATTGACAAGTGGGAGGACAGATGGGAGTGGCTTAGACTGGGTAAGACGCTGACTTTTTGCAGGCCACACCCTCTCACTTCCTCTAAGCTGAACGTGTATCTGTGTGTGTGTGTGTGTTCCAACAGTCCTGGAGGTGCATCAGTTCTCAAGGGATGCAGGTGTGGCCGAGTCATGGTTGCTGGGTCAGGAACCGTACCTGTCCAGCAGAGAGATCGGTCAGAATGTAGATGAGGTGGAGAAGCTCATCAAACGCCATGAAGCTTTTGAAAAATCTGCTGCCACCTGGGAGGAACGCTTCTCTGCACTGGAGCGGCTGACCACGGTCTGATTCTGTCATTATCGTAAGCTGCCGGAGCAAAGTTTTATCTATTTTTTTAATGTTTGGGTTTGTTTTTTCTTTTGCAGATGGAATTACTGGAAGTGAGAAAAAGGCAAGAGGAAGAAGAGAAGAACAGACAGGCCCTGTCCGCTGAGGCTCTGCCTGCTGACGCTGCTGCACAGCAGAGGTGTGTGTGTGTTAGTGTGTGTCAAACTGCTTTAGACTGCTTGATTTATTTCACAGTTGCGAAAAAGCTTTAGCTGGTCTTGAGCAAAGCCGATATGGAAAATCACATAGCCATATATAGAGAGAAACCACGTCACGGTCACTTTCAGTTCCCCATCTACATGTTTTGACCCGTGGGAAGAACCTTAGAAACCGTACACACAGAAGGGAAACATGCAAACTAGTGACCTTCTTACCATAAGGCAGGAGCAATATCCACAGTGACCTGCTGAGGTTCAAATAGTTTAGTTTGGTTTTATGAAAGGAAATAAACCAAAGACAGATTAATCCTGGTTTACACGAAAATAAAATGACACCGGCCGTTTTGAATTTAAATATGTTTCTTTTCTATTGAAGCTGTGAGTTTTTAATTTTGTAAATAATCAAGTTTGAAACACGGGTCAACCAGACGTTTTCACAGCGTGTGATGCCGACAGTTAAAATCTGAGGTAAAATAAAACAAATTATTATTATTATTAATTGATTAGTGGATTGTCTAGGCACGTTCAAACCCTAACCTCTGACCTTGTTATCCACAGATAAAACTACGTTGATGTTCTTCAGTGTTTCACTCCAACATCTTAGCAGTAATAAATCTCTTTGTTTTTGTATATTCAGGGATGGTGGTCCAGAGACGGGTCTTCAGACTGAACAGGAGTCAACTCGGGTTAGTTTCCGCTCCCCAGCATACCAGAGTTTTAGCAGCAGTCTGCAGAACCGCAAAACCAACACAAGCTAATACACACACTGACAACATGTCAGTGACACACACACACACACATCGTTAACTTGAAAAGAGATACAAATTACCTGACCACTGCAACCCATTACTGAAACATACAAACACACACACACACACACACACACACACACCGATATGTAGTCTTTGACCTTTCACCTCCTGCCTCTCTAGGATTAACATGTGTATTTCCCTTTCCTTCCTATGATTAACTTTAACTTAGTTTTCCATGTGTTTAAATGAGGTCACGTATGTTCACTCGTGTCTCCTGTTTCACTGGTTGATTTTAACTTTAATTCTTCAAACAAAAGTTAGGACTTCTTCATTATTACTATTTATATGTTTTTTTCGTTCAGTTTTATTTAATATGTTCACACTCGTGTGGTGGATTTTGGGTATAACATGTTTATGAAACACAAACTATATCACCTGATAGGAAAAAAAAAACTGTTTTCATCCACCAGACTTTAATCTTAATCATCATCCATGATGTTTATGAGGAGACATTTTACAAATTGTACCTTTTAAAATTAAAACGTCACTTGTTGCTTTTTGTTCTGAAACCCAAAAATATTTAAATTTCTGAAACATTATATTTCCGGTTAAATAAAATTTGATGACATACAAACACATAAATGCACATACACACACAGCTACAGTACAACCATATAAACGCACACACACACCCACTTTTTTCTTTTTATTTCTGTATTCTCGTTTGTTTCTGTTTTCTTTACTCCTTCTGGTTTTTCCCTCTTTCTTTCTCTCCCCGTAGCTACTTTACTTTCAGCTTCTCATCTTTGTGATTGTTTATCTTATTTTTTACCAACTGAACAGTTGACGAAAGTCAACAAGACAGGACTTCAACAAAGTTTCAAATTTATTGAAAGATAATGTATTGAGAGTCTTTTTTATATAAATTATTGTATCATCAGCATATTGACACACCCTTAAAAACATGAATCACAAACAGTAAATCATAATTAATATTGATAGAGAGTAAATAAAGTTATTGATTTAGTTTTATGATATTCAGAAAAAATAGTTCTTCAATATTTAGCTCCTTTCTTTCCTCCCTGTCAAACAGTAGTTTCAGTTGATCATTAATTTTTCACATTCTTCATCCACATGTTATTGTCAAATCGTGTGTTTGTCTGTGTGTGTTGTTTGTGTGTTACATTGTCATCACCCTCTGTTTATGATTTTTTTCACTAACAAATGTCCCATTATAATAAACTCTGTCGAACTTGTTACCGCTTCATTTGTTCATTAACATGTTTAGTTTTTAATTCATTCACGTGACCACCGGATGTTTTGTTCTTTTGTTGTTTACGTGTTGCATGCTGACATCATCAGTAGTTTTTCCATTCATTTTTACCCTTGTTTTCTTCTTCTGTTAGTATATTTTTGTGCAACTTTTTATTTTATTTTAAAGGTATAGAACGTAATATTATTATTATTAATAGCATGGTTATAAATAACAAAAGGTTACATTTTGCAAGCATCTGAAATACATTAAATAAATTAATAACAAATATTTATTCTTCAACTTAAATAATATTATTAAGACTAGCATTGATTACCAAGTTTTGTCAGTCAGCGTTAGAATAAAAAAACACATTAAGAGTTTGTGTTTGTTGTATTTTCTATACATTTTTTAATTTAAATTTAAAAATCAGATCATGATAAATGACCTGAAACCTGTGAAACTGAGGCAGGGAGTTCAAAGGTCAAAATTGTAGCCATCTCAGCCAGATACTCTGGATTCAGTTCATTCAAGATTCATCAATCCAAACATTTTTTTTATAAACATTTTTTCAGTTTTCCATCTGTGTGTCTAGCGTCCAGATTGTAGAGCTGGTGTGCTGTTTTTTTCCCTCTGGGTCTCTCATACAGTACCGTGATTTTCTGGAGTAAATAGTTTTTTAGGGTTAAGCCCAGGTCAAGAGTCCAGGATAGGTGTAGGTCTTCTAGGCATTGATTTTCCACGACTCGGTCCAGGTCCCTTAGGTCTTCAGTCAATGTTTCCAGGAGTAGGCTTTAGGTCTCCTAGGTCTTCAGTTTGGAGGACTCAGTCCAGGTCTTTCAGGTCATCTGGTAAACGTTCCAGGACTAAGGTCTGAGGACTGAGTTGAGCAACCCCCCCCCCCCAACTGGTCTCCACCTTGAAGATTTCAGTACGATGGTAAAACATCTGCGTGCAACTTATTGGTTTTTGCTGTGGAAGATTAAAATCTCTGGCCCATTTGGCTTCTCCTTACAGTAATGACACAGTGATGATGTCAAACAACTTCCTTCTCAGTTGCTTGACTTTTACTTCCTCTTCCTGGTTCTACTTGTTCTTTTTCGTTTTCTTCTGCTGTGGTTGTTTTTGTGCACGATCAGAGTTTGGGCTTTTTAACAAACGCAGTCAGTGGATGTGTCGCTACGATCAACGCTTAGCTCTTTCTGCAATAACTTCCCCTAATGGCCTACTAAAAATAGGTGTTTGATTAAATGTGCCTGGATTGATCAAGTTCTCAAAATCTTTTGAGCTTTAGTTACGAATAAAATGTGATTTTTGGCAAGTTGTTTTGCTTCTTCTTGTTAACATAAAAAAATGAATTTTAGCCACTTAAAAAATACATACCAGCCTTTTTAAATGTTACATTAGGATTCTCAACTTCATGTTTTTGTATCGTTTTTTTTTTGTGTCGTCTTTGTCCGTTTTATTTGTGTGTGAGAAGCTCTGCTCCTTTGCATGCTGAAGCTCCGAAGCATTACTGATTATTGAATATTGATTATACGTGTCATTTCCTGTTCTGACGATGCCACTTTTTCCGCAGGCGGAAGGAGATAAAGCTGTGAATGGGACGTCGCAGCCAAGCCCCTCTGGGTCTCCCTCTGCATCCCGAAAGGGTAAAGTGAGTCAGGCGGCAACGCTTCCTGTCAAAAGTGCAGAAGCTCCAGCGTCTCAACTCGAGGGCATCCTGCAGCGCAAGCATGAGTGGGAAGGTCATAACAAGAAGGCTTCAAGCAGGTGGGTGGTTATTCTTAATTATTCCACACTTCAACATTCCTCATATTCAGTTGTTGTTTTGATGATGGCGCCCCCAAGTGGCAAACAGTGATGCCAGCTCTGTGATCCTACAGGTCCTGGAACAGTGTGTACTGTGTGATCAATCAGCATGAACTGGGATTCTACAAAGACCAGAAAAGTGCAGCACAGGGAATTCCTTTCCATGGAGAGATTCCAGTCAGCCTTAAAAATGCCACCTGCCAGGTGGCGCTGGAGTACAAGAAGAAGAAACACGTCTTCAAACTCAAGTGAGTCAAAGAGATTGTTGATGTCAGACTGATGATGTCATTATTATTTTATGCTAATTTTTTAAAGGTTCCATGAGAAACACACCTGTGGTCTGAGTACTACACATTTGTTTTGTGTCTTGTTCAAAGTTTTAAACATTATTTTGTAACTTTAGTTTTAGTAATTAGAATTCAGTGTTATAAAATTAAACAAATCATTTAAATCAGATTCAAAACTGACATTTTTTTTATTGAATTCTCAGGATCAGTGATGGCAACGAGTATCTGTTCCAGGCCAAAGACGACGTGAGTTCATTTCAATCATTAAATTGTTATTCATCAATTTTAACATAAACTTAATTTTTAAAAATACAGCAAAGGTAGTAAGATTGAATGACCTGAACTAGATATCATTTTTAAAAATTAAACCATGTATTAATATGTAATCTTCTCCTGCTGCCTCCTTTCCTTCTCCTCTATCTTCCACTCTTTTTCTCCTCACCCAGGAGGACATGAACTCCTGGATTTCTGTCATCTCTGCTGCCGTAGCAACTGAAAAGTCCGAGGCCGCACCGTTCAGTCAGAGCATGGCTGCGTCTGCACGTGCTCAGACGCTGCCGACCTCCGTCTCTGTCACCTCTGCGACGTCAGAGTCCAGTCCAGGAAAGAAAGAAAAAGAAAAAGAGAAAAGATTCAGTTTGTTCAAGAAGAAGTAAAAAAAAACACTCACTTGTATCTCCTCCTGTCTTTTCTCCTCTCCTTCCCTGTTATTCACTCCTCCTTTTGTTTTTACTGCTTCTCTTCTCCTCCCTTCCTTTTGTATCTTTCTTCTTCCTTGCCTCTCTTCATATTCCTTCCATCATTCCCGTCTTTCTTCTTGAGTTTCCCTTTGTCTCTCCATCCATAGTTCTTCTTCCCTCATCCCTCCTTTCTTCCTTTCATTCCTTCTTTATTTTTGTCCTTCTCTCCTCCTGCTCCTGTCTGAGCTCCTTTTCCAAAATTGATTTAAAAAATGACTTTTCCTTCCAACCCTACCTGAGCCTCCTCCTCTTTACCTTCATCTTCATCTTCTCTGCCCCCTCTTTTCTCCTCTTCTCCTCTCTCTCCACTTGGTGCCTGCAGCGTCGTCATAGATTAAGCTTCCCCACCTCTCAATTTTTTCTCAATTAAAGAAGAACAGAAGGAAGCATAAACTCAAAACAGTGCTTTTGAAGGAAAAGAAATAATAAATAAATAAATAATCAAAGCTTCAGGCAGCTGCTGACATACAAACAACAAGATGGTGTAGACCACTTTACTTAACATCACACTATTGTTATTAATATATTGTTATTATTAATGTTATTATTAATCTCTCCATGTCTTTTATGTTCCATTCACTTCAGTTTTCATAACCTGACTTTATGTTTTCTGACTTTTTTCTCAACGCTGCTTCCTGCTGGTTGTCTTTTCATTCCTTTTTGTAGTTCAGTTGGTGTTTGGCTCCGCCTTCAGTTTTTTGCGAGGCCTTGTCTTTGCAAGATGACGTGTATCCCTCTGTGCTGGGGAAAAATTTGTGACCGGGACGGAGCCTCGATCCCAAATACTCCACAGCTATGAAAGCTACACCGGGTGCTCTGAACAGGAAATTAAAAAAAAAAAACAAATGAGTGAAAGCTGTCATCTTAAAACCAAATAACCTGTTGAATTAAGACTGGCTTAATCTTGGGTTAAACTCTCTGGATAATCTGGGATTAACTGGGAGCGCGGCTTCGCCCTTGTCCTCAAGTATGTGTATAACTTGTGTATAACAAACTGTTTAAATGAACATGTGTTTAATTTCAGCTGTTGTTGCCATAAATGTAAGCTAACAACCTAATAAGCTTCTTTAAAGTCAATATTTGTTAAACGAAAAAAAAAGTAACTTCAGTTCCCATCTGAAAGTGAGCGTGGCCTTGTGGTCATGTTTTCTTTCCTACTCGTTTATGATACGTCTTTCATTTTCAGTTTTGTTGTTCTGTTTTATGAGAAACAGGTTTATTTAGTTCCAGGACATATAAGTGAAATGCTGTTCTTTAATTACAAAAAAAGATAAATGTTGCAAATACCTTGTCAGCTTGAGCTCCTCCCACTCCCTGTTTTACCTAAGTTTTTCCGATTTTTCACATCAGCGGCCTAACAATGAAATGTGACAAAAGTCACTACATTTGTTCAAAGGTTCTTCAATGACATCATTTAAAGAATAACTTCAAAAACATTGACAGTATTAAACCAGTGGGATGTAAGTTAATATTAACAACAAACAAAGACTGTGTTTAATATGTCAACTTCATCAGTTCAGATACAAGACAATCGATAAAAGAACAGGTCAAACGCACGTATTCTTGGGTCACTGTAATGTGAGCGCCCTCCTGCGGCGGAAGGCGCTCAGACACAAAAGACTGTCTATAAATGTAATCTATTCCCTGAGTGAACAGGAAAGCAGGCCTACACCTGGGTCCACAGAGAGAATCAGTGATGTTGGTCTCAGTGACACAGGAGCCCGTGGTCTACCTCTGCCTTCTGTGGTTACTTTTTTAACCAACGCTACATCTAAACAAAAGATTTAAAACTCTGTTGTTTAGAAAAAAAAGGGCATATTCAATATCAGCAGTGGATCAACGACGCCTGTGTGCTGGGATATTAATATTAACTGATTATAGTGTACTGTAAGTGGAGAGACTGGCTTACAAAGCTTGTGAGTCTCAGCCTGGTTCGAACAGCAGATGGCGCTCACGGTACTGACCTGAGCTTCAAATGGTGCCGTTACTGGACCTTTGTGACTATTTTAGTCACCAGATGGTGGCGTTAATAAGTCATTGAGTCAGTGGCTGGAGCTCCAAGCTTCATGTTGATGATGTAATCGTCACGCCAGGTCAAAATGTCACTGTAACCATGGTAACAATAAATTCAGGAGATGCCACAGTGGGGCGGGGTTTGTGGGTGGAGTCAGATCTGCATCATCGTTATCTGTTAGACAAAAATTAAAAATATAACAATAAAACGCTTTTAAAGGAAAATGGGTCGTTATTTTTTAATTATTTTTAATTAAACTTATTTTTTATCTTACAAATAGTGTTTAAACAGGTCTGTTATTGAAATGAAAAACAATTTTGCTTCTTAATTTGAAATTCAAAGATAGGTTTGTGACTAGAGTGACCACCTGTCCCACTTTACGTTGTACTGCACAGCAACTTTAGCCTTTGTCCCGCGTCACTCGACTCATTCGACATTACTTAACTGAAAATAAACGATTTTATGTACCTGTATGTCTATGGGCACGACTATCAGTGCAGTCCATAGCAAAGACTGTGTGGATAAGGTGGTACCTGACAGACTGAGTGGTCTGTCAATCAAATTGCTGACTTGCAGCAATCACACACACCTTAGCGTCTGAAACTGTAGAGCGCGCAGTTGTTTTGATGCTGTGAAGGTTTTCTGTTAACTTATACCCAATAAAGATAAAGGCATTATAAGAGCTAGCTTATGTTTCATTTATTCAAATGAAAAAGGGGCCCACTCCGGTCCTGCATGTATATATACATATATATATACAGTATATGTAGCTGAAATGACTATTAACTAAAAAACTATTTAAAATTATCTTGTGTTTAAATGATTATGTTTTGTAGATGTTCACCAATGATCTTTTCTGTTACAGTCGTCAAAGCACTATCTTTCTCTTAAAGAAAAAGTTCTAATAGACTAAACTCAAAAAAAAAAAGAATGTGAATGTCAGCGGTCAACTGTAGGGGGCGCGCTGATACTGGAACGTTTGTATCACGGAAATAGAAATACGCTGTACAGTCTTTATTTCCGGTTGTGGATCCGACGCATGAAACACTAGTGTTAGCGGTGGGCACGATGGCTACGGTGGCTACATGTGATTGATTTAAAAGGTGGGGTTTTGAAAACAATTGTCGATTGTATTTTTTTGAAATGGTAGTCGTTCGGTCGAGATCATTTGTGCAATGTACGCTAGCATATGTGTTTGAGGCCTGAAGTATTAGGCTTGTGGACACAGCAGCTTGGACCCTGACAGCAAGAGGTAAATGAGACCAACACAGCTTTTGATTGTTCCAGAAATAGTTACATCGAGGGCAACTGGACAAAGTAGGTTTTATTGAAGACGTTTCACTTCTCCTGACCCTCTTGGGATTTTGGGATTAAATGAGAACCTACACAGACAGCTTTTGATTGTGCCTTGTTTGGTATTGTCTTAACAGATGTAATGGAGGAGAAGACTTGAGAACACAGCAGCTTGGACTCTGCCAGGAAGAGTGAAGGAGCAACTTTATTTGAAGCAGATCACTTGTTTGCTGGACTTGTGAGTATTTTACTGAAACTTTTTGGCAACAGGGTCACTTTTTTTGCAACAGATGTGTAGTGTAGTGTAGCGCAAACCAATAGTTTGCGGAGGGAAGCCATGATTTCATTAAAGCCTTTTAATATTTATCTTCAACAATGTCTCCCCACACAGGTGGCCAACGTGTGGTACTTGGTACCTACAACGGACACACGGGAGCTGTGCGGTGCGTCGGCTGTGACTGTATCTTTTGATGTTATTTAGCTCGGTATTCTGCTGTGTCTTCACCGGGGATGTCACAAGTTGATATCACTAATAATAGTGATGTGAGGACCCTAACATTTCCTGAGTAACGTCAGAAAATATAACCACAGTGAAGGTGAACTCAAACAATAAACGCAATAAACAAGGGAAGACCGGCGTACTGCAACAATGTTGACATTGTAGGTTATTAAAGGTTGTAGGTCATTAAAGGTTATTTTATCATAAAGTAATGGCACAGTGTTGTGAAACCAATAAAAATATAATAATTGTAATATTGTGATGAATTGTCTGACAGTTACTGTACAAAGTAAATGTGCAGTCATGCCACAGTTGACAATTACTGCCACGATACATGTTGGGTTCCCTAACTGGCTCTTCTCAGGGGACACCAAAAATGACTTGACAGGATCAGCCGACAAAAGCTGTTGACTGTGGGACTGCGAGACCGATGGGTAAAACGAAAATGCATGTGATAGATAGAAGTTTCTGAATCCCTCGGGAGTTCCAGCAGCAGTACACCACCAAAACAATAAAAAAAAAAAGGTGCAAATACAAACATGAGTAGCAGCACAGAAATCTGCACACAACCTCCAAAAACCTGCAAAAAATATTTTATCTGAATATTTCAAAAATCCATGTTTTTTTTTCCATATTTTTATGGAAAACATCCATAAAAATAAAAAGTCCCCGAATTGCCTTTAAATCCAGGTTTATGCCCTAAAACATGCTGCCAAGTAAATATTTTGTGTTTATAAGTCCAAAAAGTATTTTATATGAATATTTCAAAAATCACCCATCATCACCGCCTTACCATCGTGAAAAAGTGCAAAAAGTGATTGATAGATAGATATATAGAAGTTTCTGAATCCCTCAGGAGTTTCTGCAGCAGTACAGCACCAAAACAACAATAAAAAATAGGTACAAATACAAACATCAGTAGCAGCACACTGTGTACTGCAACAATGTTATGACAATAAAGGCTATTTTATCATGCAATGGCACAGTGTTGTGAAGAATGAATATGGGAAATCTGCACAGTGGATGTTAGTAGAAGAAGAAAAGTAGCTAATTATTGGTATGATGTGTATGTATAGTAAAAAATATTGTGATTAATTGTCTGACATTTACTGTACCAAGTAAATGTGTAGTCATGCCACAGTTGACAATTGGATGTTATGTGAACAAGTATGTAAAATAAATATATATGAAATATAAGCACAGTGTAAATAGTTGAGTAGTGAATTAATTAAATTAAATAAACAGTTAGCTATATAGGTAGTTCCAACAGACATATTAGTGTAGAGTGTTTTATATTTTGGTGTTTTAATTTTTGCTCTGTGTCCTTTCTTTAGTGTCTGACGTCAGAACACGTGGGTTTGATTTCAGCGGCGGCAACATCATGTTTTCCACAGACAAGCAGATGGGCTCTCAGTGTTTCATGAACTTGTTCAACCTGAGGGATCCACAGATTGGTAGGTAATCGTCACGTGCAACATAAACAAATTAATACCGTAAAAGAAACAAGATTCCTGATTACTGCTAAGGAAATAATGAATCGCAGACAGCATCTTTAAATGCAGGTTTATGTCCTAAAACATGCTGCCAAGTGGATATTTTGTGTTTAAAAGCCCAAAAAGTATTTTATATGAATATTTCAAAAATCACCCAAAACATGCCTTACTATAGCCTTACCATCGTGAAAAAATCCATAAAAATAAAAAGTGATTGATAGATAGATATATAGAAGTTTCTGAATCCCTCAGGAGTTTCTGCAGCAGTACAGCACCAAAACAACAATAAAAAATAGGTACAAATACAAACATCAGTAGCAGCACACTGTGAATGAATATGGGAAATCTGCACAGTGGATGTTAGTAGAAGAAGAAAAGTAGCTAATTATTGGTATGATGTGTATGTATAGTAAAGTATACCACATTATACCTATGAGATGTGTGTATATGTAAGAACTAGTATAATTGTAAGGATGTTATGTGAACAAGTATATAAAATAAATATATATGAAATATAAGCACAGTGTAAATAGTTGAGTAGTGAAATAATGAAATTAAATAAACAGTTAGCTATATAGGCAGTTCCAACAGACATATTAGTGTAGAGTGTTTTATATTTTGGTGTTTTAATTTTTGCTCTGTGTCCTTTCTTTAGTGTCTGACGTCAGAACACGTAGGTTTGATTTCAGCGGCGGCAACATCATGTTTTCCACAGACAAGCAGATGGGCTCTCAGTGTTTCATGAACTTGTTCAACCTGAGGGATCCACAGATTGGTAGGTAATCGTCACGTGCAACATAAACAAATTAATACCGTAAAAGAAACAAGATTCCTGATTACTGCTAAGGAAATAATGAATCGCAGACAGCATCTTTAAATGCAGGTTTATGTCCTAAAACATG
>NC_024318.1:14269685-14270510 GCF_000523025.1 Cynoglossus semilaevis | reverse complement strand
ATCTATCTATCTCTCTGTCTATCCGTCCATCCGTCTATCTCTCTCCCTACCTTCCTAATTGTGTTTTTTTTAAACCTCAAGCAGCTCTGCAGCCTTTTGGTTCCTTGGTTCATTAATAAAACACAAAAACTTTCCTTGTGATTTTACAAACTGTTCAGCATTTCAAGGTGAAGTATGTTTTGTCCATAGCATCTCATCTTTACAAATGTAGAGGTCTGTGTGTTGGGCAAACCAAGGCCGCCTCTTTTCCCTCGCTCCCTGTCTCACTTCCATGTGTACTACTTCGTTTACTTTAGAAACCTTGGCAGTCTCTCTCTCTGCCACTCAGCTCTTTGTTTTTTTTGCAGGTGTTGTTTTTGTAATTGTCGCTGTACAAAGTTCCAGAGCCCCTATAAATTTTACATCCCACAACAGTGTCCTTCGGTTTTGACGGGGATCTGTGCGTCTGTAGTGCAAACTTGATTTGAAAATTGCAGTTGTATATTTTAAACCACAATGGCGTTGACATGAAATGACATCGGCTGTAAGCCTGAGGGGGCCGTGTCAGTGTTCGTCACCTCATCCCAGGGACAGTGATGTTTAAAGCTGTACTTAATGACAAGCTGCATTGTTGATAGTCTGGATCCTACACTGTGGCTCCGGCGCCATCAGCAATGACAACTGTAATTACACCTTTGTGAAAGAGTTTGTCGGGACAAAGGCTGTTGTCAAGGTCGGATTCTAAGGAACACAAAAGCAGTTGGTCAAATGACGGACGTTTGATCGGATTTGACCAGTTGGTTTCTTCTGATAACAATGTGAAGAACCAATTTTTCCCAACTTTAG
>NC_024318.1:14259554-14269585 GCF_000523025.1 Cynoglossus semilaevis | reverse complement strand
TCTGAATATTTCAAAATGTCACCAAAAACAAGCAAGACTTTAGCCTTAATATCCAAAAAAAGTCCCATGGCTCAAGAAATGCTTTCAAAATTTCAAAGCATCACCAAAAACAAGCAGAATTATTCGGCCTAAAATTGTTGCAGTAAGAGAGAATTTTGTTGTGGAGTGATGATGGACATTGAGATGAGTAACATTAACATGTTTTGGTAGCAACAGAGACGCCATGATGACTAAGCAGATTTTTCTGCCCACTTACACATTATTTAAGTCTATTTTTCTTTAAAAACAATCTTCAAACATTTTAAAGAAAAATGGAAGAAATAAATAGATCTTCTAACCATCTTAGAAGCACTGGCAGATACAAAATGAAACTTCATTGAAAATCATCTTTCCATATGTAATACATCATTTAAATATGTTGCAGACAATGAGTGCTTTGGTCATGGACACATTTTTTTCTATTTTTTCATTATAATTAAACATATACATTTATCAGTAATTTTTCAGTCACTTCAAAACATCAATTAAAGCGTCCATTAGTTTTTTCTAGGATATTTTTTAACTTGAAAAAAAACAACATAACATAACATATATTCAGACAATTCTAGATGCATTGCAGGGAAAATTATAAGCTCTATTATTGTTTTCTCATTTTATTAAAAAGCATGTTTTTATTACTAAATTCATTACTGCCATGGCACCAATGATTCCATGAAAACAACCTTTATGCAGTAATCATTACAAAAGGTAGTATGTCTGACATGAAATCAACAAAATTTCCATAAAACAGTAACTTCCATTAAAAAAGAAAAACAACCCAAGCACCTAGCCTTGACCAAGATATACAACGATACAGTAATACCTTGAGACATGTGCATAATCCATTCCAGGACTGAGGTGCTGTGCTCGAAGGCTTGCTCATATCTCGGAATACTCGTACGTCTGGACACTCAAGGTGTTACTGTACAAGAGAGAAAATATACATACATATAGCCAGCCATGTCCAAACTATTCCTCAAAGGGCCGTGTGGCTGTGGATTTTTGTTCCAATCAACCAAGAGCACATAGTTTGACCAATCAGCTGTCTGAAGACTGAGATCAGTTGATTAAACCTGTCAACTCAGGTGTGCTACTGCTTGGTTGGAACAAAAACCTGCAGCCACAGCGGCCCTTTGTGGAACAGTTTGGGCACCCCCCAATATACACTTTTTGTCACTTTTACATAGATACATCAACTAAATAAATAAAAAAATATATGTATAAATAAATAAACAATAAAAAGTCGGCAAAAATCAGACGTCTTGTGCTATTAATATATCAAAAAAGGAGTAAAATCCTAATTTAGCATGTCATGTTCGGTTAGAAGTTAAAAAATTATGATGACATTTTTCTGAAAAAGTACTTTTTTTATATTATCTTCTATTGTCTGCATGTTGTGGCGCTTTGGCCCAGAGGCAATGTCTCTGTCATCGGTGTGGAACCCCAGGGTTCACCTCCTGGGCAGGTTCGAATCCCGGTTAAGGCGGTTAATACCTTCCAGTGGACTCACCACCCGCAGGAAGGTTTGGGGAGTTGGTACGGTGCAGTGTGATTTGGGTGGCGACTGCTGCCCCCGCGACGGATAAGCGGATAAGCGGATGAAAATGGATGGATGGATGGATGTCTGCATGTTTCTCCTTAAATTGAAGTGCTGCAAAACAAGCTTTTTTTCACAATTTCTCGAAAAAATAAAAATTTAGCATGACTTTTTGTTAAGATGTGAAGATCATCTGCTTTCTGAGTCCAACGCATACATGCTAACCACTACACTCCACTCCACTATGTTCGTCTTGTTTCCAATCAAGTAAACCATTTTAAAAACATCTCTGCTTCCAAGGCAGGCATGCGAACACAACATTATGGAACCACTATGCCCCACCGCATTGATTCATTCTTTCATTTCAAGTGTCTATACAGCCGCAGAAAAGTCTTTTTAAGTCAAAACACTCAAGATCAAGTAAAATCACAAGTAACTGATGATAAAGTCCAAGTCCACTTGCAAGTCTTTTCACTCTTTGTCAAGTTGAGTCCAAAGTCATGACATGAGTCTAACTCGAGTCAAGGTCATGTGACTCGAGTCCACACTTTTGCTAATTAGCTAATTGAGTTGTGATGCATTATCGTTAGTAGGAGATGCAACATTGCAGATTACCATAGGCTTAGCATTGGTTCCACCATGGTCATGACCAGGACACAGTGCCAAATGCAGGCAGTCTGTAAAGGTTCCTGCACAGAATGAAAACAGCGGAGTCATTTGCTCTGCCTCCAGGAACGTCACCAACCCTGCAGGGAAACTACAAAGAACCCCAATCTGACAGAAACACTCTGTGAAAGGTAGTTGATGGGGAACTCCTCCATGCCACGCTGTATATTCCCCTTCAAAGAACTCCACACACCAAGACTCCTCTCCTCGGCCGAGCCAGCAATCCTCAGTGGAACCCTTACGAGGAATAGTGGGGTAAGTTACACCCAGCTCCCAGTAAGTCTTCCCAGTCACATCTATTTCCCAGTAATGGCGACCAAAGCTGAAGGCTTGCAAACTGATGACATTAAGGGTGGTGTCGAAGCGTTTGGGGTTGTCCTCATGCTGCTGCCATGTCTCGGTGTAGGTGGCGCTGTCACATTTGTTTGAAATGACCAGCCTTGGATGTGCGGTTTCCTGATCCAGACAAACTTCACTGGAATCTACAGTAGAGACACAGGAGAACATTACAGTATTACGAGAAATACAAACGTATGAGCAGTATACAACTACCAGGTGAACTGACAGCTCTTGATGAGTTTCTTTATTATAGGCGTCTGTGAGCAGATGAACTGATGCATGTTGTTGGTGAGATGGAGAATCTGTTCAGCTTTAGCCTCATCCAGTCTCACACAGCTTGGGTCTGTCTTGCTCAGAACTTCGATGACTCTAAAGAAGACAAAACGGACTTTCAGATTTCACTTTCTAACCTGTTTTTTTTTTCTCGCATTGTTTTATCTACATTATCCATTTGTGATAATACCCATACCTGTCACCTCTCTCCATGTCTTGCAGCTCAAAGTAAGAAAAGCAAGACTGGAGATATAAAAAAAAAAAACTCCAGTAAGGTTCAACAAAGTCTAAAGTAAGAAAAGGAAAGTGACATAATCTGTATATAATGAGTATTTCGTACCATCACATTACGTTCTTTGACAATCTGGTCTATTGCCACAGTGAGTCTGACCAGGTCCTGCTCAATGGACTGGATAAGAGACCAGTTCTTCTCCATATGTCCCTCCAGAGCAGACACTGCAGCCCGTTCCTCCATCTCCAGGTGGGACAGGGTCAACTTCAAGTCCGCGTCCAGGATGGCTTGGAACTCCTGGTATTTCCTTACAATGCTCTCCTTTATCACTGAGGACTTTTTCTGAGTCAGGTGTAAACATTGATGAGTTTCATGCAGTCAGATTGTAGGTACAGGGTACAGAGCAGGACAAATTACAGATTCTCTAAAACAGTGGTGTCAATTATTGGGCCACACACAAACCCAATTTAATTTGATGAAAAATGAACAATTTGATTTCATGCCTCCCACAGACTAGATTAAACCTGCTGGCAGACCATGATTAATCTGAACTTACTGTGATTTCTAACTGACGTGCTGCCAGTTTTTTCAGCCGGTATTTGACTGCTTCCCTCTGCGTCTTTAGACACTCCTGGTGCTTTTCTAACATCTCCTGGGAATCGAGGTTGCAGACAGTTTTTGTGAATGACATACAGTAGTTTCAGGTACAACAATCTTTTTTGTTTCAAAGGCAAAAATGTATGTAGCATAATTTAGCTTTTCCTGTATTCCATAGGAAAAATGTATTTAATCCTCAGCCGTTAGTGAAACCTGACCACAGTAAAGAGGGTTGCTTTTATATTTAAGTGGCATCAGTTCTTGTAAAAAAAACCCACAATCCTCAACATTCAAGAAAAAATTTGTATCTACTGTGTTTGACTTTTTTTTCTGACGAAAAGCATACTGAATACAGTTTTACTGTCGTTTAGGCCTACAAATACTTAACAGGAAGTAAATGTAGTTGAGTAGTCTCAAAGGGAAATGATTATAGTTTGGTATGTGGCCGTTTTAGTCTAAAATCAACAAGGTAAAATGTCTAGTGTCAAAGGTACAAAGAATGGAGTGAATCAAATCTTTGCAAACCTACAGACACCACTGACTTTGGCAGCAGCCACAGGGGAGGCAGTTTACCCTTCAGTTAACTGAGCAACCACCAGCTGCAGCCATAGAGCTACATCCATCTTTATAAATAATCTGTCAAATAATTGAGTTATGATAATACAACCTTGTTATTAGCTTATAATGGCTATGGTGCTTTTATTTTCCTAAAGTGTGATTTAAATGCAAACACTAATTTCTCCTTAGAGCGTTCAAACTGTAGGGCATATGTTGTTGGATATGAACAATAATCTGCAGCCTGTGCCTTTATACTGTAAATATTTGCGTTTTGGCTCCGATCGATGCTCACAAAGGTCAGAATAGGCACTATCTGCTTGGTTGCAAAAGAAGTCAACAAATCCTCAGACTACCTCTCTCACCCTGGGTAACATCTCTGCACCCACATGTGAGTGGTGAAATATGAAGGAGAGAAGAGAGAGCAGAAAAGAGACAGTGGGTTCCTTTGGTAAAGTTGATGATCCATTGTTTTTGAGGTGATTTAAAGCTTTATTGGCATAGATTTAAATACAACAAATGGCAGTGAGGGGTTTTCACTTATAAAACAGTACTTTCAAATACAGTTTCTTCTTATATGTGTGTTTTTTTCTCTCTATTTGTGGTTAGCAGTAGGTGGGGTACGGAAATAAAATATCATAATAAAGGAATTCCGAATACATGAAAATGGAAAGTCTCTGCCTGGTTGCTGATAAGAGGCTGAGAATAAATTAAGTTTATTTTGATTGAAGAGTAAAGTAGCTAAGGTCAAGGGAATAGTGATGTCTAGGCGACTGGATTTGTTTTGGACAAAAAACAGTTAGTGGGTCAGCAGATGGCTTACCCAGAATTCTTTTTAAAATCCATTTAAAGACTCACTGAGCCGATTCTTGCAAAACTTTGGACTAAACCAATTTTAGCCCAAGCAAAGCTAGCACACATTCAAGCTATGAGCATGGACATTTTGTAATGGCGCCATGAGGTTCCACTGTACTTACAAAGTTCCACAGGAGTCAACATCAACATAGAGTAGGAATAAAAACAAGCAGGAAAGGAAAGCAGTTCCACTCAAAGCAAAGCCGGAATCAAAACAACAGCAGTCAATCCGTGTAACATGTCTCTAGTACTCAATCGTTCTGATTCTTGTCATTTTGGATCATGAAAGAGATTTCCAGTCTGTGTTTCCTGTGCAAGTCCAACTGGACAAACAAACTACTCAGCTCACAGTCACACAAAGTGTCAGAGAAAAGTCCGTTTCATGGCTTTTTTTAAAAGGAGAAAACCAAAAAAAAAGAAAAAGAAAAGAAAACATAAGAAAAAGCAAGATAAACCAAAATCTACATCTAGATAACAGTTGCCGTGTGCTATCTGAATAAATGTACAGTATAGGCATGCTGCTCTGACTGCTAGAAGAGCTTGGCCTTCTTTTTCATGTCGTTGCGTTTCCACAGGGGAAGCCTGTCAAACTCCTGGATCTCCATTCCAAAGATGTCATAGAACGTTTCAGGTGCTAAGTGGCGCTAGAAGTGAGAACAAAGGTCGAGAACACAAAAGGATTGGGGTGGGGTTGGTTTGTGGTTAGCACCAAAGCCATAAAAAGGGGTCAGTGCAAAAATGACAAAAGCAATACGTATTGTGTAACATGCTATTTACACAAAGTTGAGAAACTCAGACTGATACCTCAAGTCTGGTTCTGTCCACATCCCTGGGCAGTTTAGTTCTCCCTCTACTGGTTATCATGAGCATTTCATAGGGATACACCTTCAGAAGGAGAGACTAATCAGTAAACAGGTAAAAACCTACGAGCTAGAATCGGACTGAAACCCACACAGAGGCATATTTATCAAGTCAAACATCGATTTTTGGACAAACTGCGCTGTTCTATACGTGACACCTAGAGCAATGGGACGGACAACAGACATGGAACAGAGGGCTGACTGTGAGTGTGAGCTTTATTGTGGGTTTTAGAGAAATGAATGGGTGCTATGGTGTGCACATTAAAAAGGATAAAAAGAGAAAAAACAAACATACAAACTGTATAAAAAGTAAGAAATACAGGTCAAGTTACCGGTAATTCAAAATTTATTTTTGAAAACTTATATTATTTGTACTTCAAGCTCATTCATCAATAAAAATCCAATAGACAGCACTAGCATTTGATTGAAAATGCTCACCAATAAGCAGCTAGAGGTTCTTTGCAGTCTCTGACCAACTCATATCTTCACAGTATTGTGTGTGCGCCTTCTTAGATTAAGTACACACTACGTCCTGACATGAGTTGCTTGGATGATAACCTGGGCTCTGGATCGTCCACTGTATAACTGCATACAGTATCCAGCCACAGTCAGTAAAAGCAGGTGAGCATGAGGAAGCCAGCATGCTAAGCAACAGTGACTCAGCAGCTCCTAGAGCAGCATGCTAAATCTGGAGCTCAGCTGATGTGAGTCTTTCACTTCATTACACATCATTCTTTTTTTCTTTTTTTTTTTTGCCTTTGACCACTATCCCCACAGATTTCACTAAGATCTATTCTACTGTTTTAGTCCAAATTTTACAGGTAGAATCTCTGAAAATGCTTGCAACATGTTTTCACATCTGAAGTCACATATATAAGTAAAACATAAGAAAAGAAGAAGATACTTGCTTTTGGTTCCAACATATTTGGCATAGATACTCCCCTGTCCATCCTTGTAAGTGCTGCGCGGCCATCCTTAATGTGCTATAGAATAGAACATACACAACAGTAACATAAAGGAAGGGGCTGCAGGGTCAATGTCATGAACATGTCCACTAATGACAGTGGGCCAGGTTTGGATGGAGTGATTAGCTTTTAATATTACTCGAGAGATTATTAGTAGTGGACATGGGCAATCATTTGTATGTTGTCTTTGTCATTGTAGGTTTTTTTTTAATTTGTAGGATATTTACTTCAGTCAAAACACTGGTTAACAACTCAGGACACAACATGAGGCGATAACTGAACACTGCGCGTACGTAACACCAGTTCAGCTACTGGGCAGTGCTTTTTATAGGCGTCTTAAATTAAAGAGTCGCTGCACTGCACGCCCTGTAGTTGACATTATTCAAACAGTGACGCAAGCACGTGGCAGAAGTGGGTGGCGTGCATTCAGGGCAGAGTATCTCTTACAAAGCATGAGTGGGCAAATGTATGGTGCGAGGTGAGAGAGCATGCCATGTGAAGAAGCAGATGAGAGACATACCTGAAACTCTGCAGGACAAAATGGGACAGAAAATGAGACTCACAGTTAATGGTTTGGTTCACAATCTCCCTGCTAATCTGACAACTACAACACCTGTGGTCCAACAGACCTCCTGTCTATACAGTTATACATATGTTAAGGACTATGTTTTGTCTGCATGTAGCGAGTCATTTCTAAGCACAGATGCTAAAAAGTTCTTGTGACACTTTGAGAAGATCTGTTTGCTGGTGGTTTCAACGAAAGCCTCACCTTTGCCTCTGCCATACATGTCACTATAGCTGTTGTACTGGGTGAAATCTGTCGACTGAGGCTGTTGGATACACAGACAACAACACATCAATACACGCTCTACTACAATAACATACAACAAAGGCAATAAATTAAAATTAACAAGCGCTCTCTCACACATACTTTGGCACAACAGGTGATGACATTAGGAGATGGCTCTGGCCAATACAGTATAGAGTTGACTTGATTTATGTACTCTTTGATCGGCCAATATCCAGGATCTGACTTTTATCGTCACTGCCAGGACACTTTTCTTTTCATGAACAGCAAAAACTACAGTTTTGTGCCTGTTTATTCACTCATTATTTTTTCTTCTACTGCTTAATTATTTTCATGGTTGTGGGGTGAGCTGCAGCTACTCCCAACAGTCATCAGATGAGGGCCGGGCACACTCTCTATATCACAGTTCATTTGCCCATATCAGGTCCACATATAGAGATGGAAAAAGATTTAAACTCCCACTAAACACTATGGTTTGGGCAGTGCAGTGGTTCCACACTTTTTCTGCTGCACCCTTGTTTGTAGCTGGGACTATTGTTGAGCCGCTCAGTCTATGCTAACGTTAATATTAACACTCTAATTCCAACAAAACTGCAATTACAATTCAGTTCAATTTTTCCAACTCAAATCTAAGATTGAGTTGCTGTGCAGCAGCCACTTCCAATAGTTTAGTTTAATGGGTCCCGACCCTCAGGTGGGTCGCAAGAGGATTTTTTGGGTCATCTCGCATCATGTTTCCCAGGAGTTTACAAATAATGTTGAAAAGGTTTGTGACTTTTAAAATATGGGTCCCCAGAAAAAAGTTTGGGAAACACAACTCTAGGAGGCCCACCCCACACTTTGGGAACCACTGATTTAGAGTGCATACCCATGCTGGCTTCATTAGAAAAACCAGGGATTGAACCAGCAAACCAATCAACTTTTTGCTATAAGAGCATATAACACCTTTTCCACCTCATTGCCTTTGAGCATGTTCAAGTCCATCAATATGAACCCTGGACTCAACAACTAAAGATACAACGTAGATGCAGATGTATTTGCATGTTTAAGTGGTGTTGACCATTTAGTGAATTTAAAAAACAATTAGTGCTGAGTGTTGTACACAGTCACATACACTAACAGTATAGTATGAACTCTCACCCGATGAAGACCATTCCTTCTGTAGCTGGGCAAAGAGTTGGTCTTTGTTGGTGAAGTTGGGTCTGAAGGAAACAATTTATAGTATGGTTTTAAATTTGATTAATCAGAACATACAGAAAACCTTTTGGTGAATTTTTTTTTTTTCAGAAATTTAAACACAAATCCAGACTCTGTGAGTTATCTTAAGGTGCATCAGGCACAGACGTCACAATGCAGTGCTAAAGTGCTGACAAGTCAAAGAACTAGAGCTGAAGAAGCTGCTGGGTACCTGCGTCACAGTTGGTCTGTTTGGAGTCATAACGCTGAGCGGAGAGACTGCGTGCGTGACGTTCTCTGATCTGTTCCTTTTCCTTCTCCTCCTTAAGAATGAGTTTTCCTAAACCAGACTGAATCTACACACACACACACAAATATTATTAAATGTTGATTTTTAATATTCATAAAGGGCATCATCTACTCAGGGGAATAAAGTTCATATATTTCACTGACCTTGGCAAGATGTTCTTCCTGAAGATGCTTTTTTTTCAAGGCCTCTTCTTCCTCTTCCTCTCTGGATCGTCTCCGTCCTTCTGAGCCTGCAGGTGCTGTACACAAGCCAGCCACGTTACAGCAAACGCATACAAACAACACTTGGACTTACTCGAACCATGCTCTGCATTTAACCGTTTAGTACATGAGATGACTTTGGTTTTAAATTGAAAGAATGACAAAAAGGCGTGGCTGTCTCATGTGGACGTGAAGCAGTGAGGAATATACACAGTAAAAGTAGACGATAGAACACAAATGTGAGACAGAGTTGACGAGACAGACAAACAGAAGGACTCATTGGAATTTACCAGCGACATGACCGATGTTTACGTCAACATCGGCCATGTCAGGACTTCGCTGAATGTCGAATGCACAGAACAGGACAATGTGGGACAGACGGACAGAATTTGGTTTGAAGTCAGTCTCAGTTATCTCTGTCTAAGGCATTTGTGGCACTAATGTAAACAACTAGTGCACCTGTCGTGTGCAGTACGTGAACACACTGTGTAGAAACGGATGCCGCCTAAAGCAGGAAAATAAAGTGACTGCAACAGAAACCAAACACGTCTCCTTTGTGCAAGCAAAACTTAAATGCCAGTACTTTAGCACCTGAGCAACAGCGTGAGCTCTGAGCGAA
>NC_024318.1:14241800-14259255 GCF_000523025.1 Cynoglossus semilaevis | reverse complement strand
ATGTGTCATTGTGTCTATTTCTCTACTTGAAGGTAGCAGTGCAAGCATACCCATCAGGAGCCTACTGTACCTAATACAGTCAGAGAGTAGGGCCAATGATCGCCCTCACTCCGCGGGCTGTCGTCTGGGGAAGGAGCATGGGCTGCAGGGAAGGTGGCCGATCTGATGATCTCATCAGCCGATTTGCTTTGGTGAGCTACAGCAGCTGTATCTAGGTTGGTAATCATGGGAACTGAATCTATAAGTGTCAGGGTCACAGTATGAACCAACAGTTCACATCAAAGAAGAATTAAATCAGCCGTGTCTCAAATCTCAAAGTAGAAATTGCTTGCCGCTGTTATTGCCTTTGTTGGAGTATACTGTTACGGCAAGTAAGACAATATAAAACCCAGTTAGTTATCAGATAATTGTTGAACGCCTCTTTATGTCAATATGTATAGACTTATGTATGTTTTTCTCCTCTTTACGAAGCATCTTTTTACAAATACGACTAATACTTGGTGCAACTTATAGTCCAGAGGGTACAGTAACTGTTCAGGAAGTGAATAATGCTGATTTGTTTGTTTTTTTTACCTCAACCATGACTGGCCCTAACAGATTGGGACAAAGGTTCTATATGGGACCACTTTAAAAGGAGTAGGTGTTATATCTATTATAAACCTATTATGAAACTGGTCATGCACAACGGTCTCTGCTATTAAACTAGTTCATGTTGCATTGTGTTTGTAATTATTTTTTAGCCTGTAAGTGTTAGCAAAAATACAATTTACCACCAAAGACAAAATATACGCTGCACCAAATATCCTGTTTTTGCCACTGGGAAAAAAACGGGTGAAAAACTAAATGATGGGCTTTTTGCTAGTTGTCTTTGTCTTGTAATCCAGAGCCACCTGCAAAAGGCTACAGTTCCAGAAGGTCAGCATTTTATATGTACTGTACAGTTAAAATTACACTGAGCAAAATCATACTTAAGGTGGCACTGTGTACTGGATAAGTGTGTGATTCACTGTATAAAGCACTGTGACATTTGTTCTATTTATTATTGTTTTATATAATAATACCTCTTTGTGTACAAGGAAGATGGCAGAAAGCTAAAAATGCCCAGGTAGAGTGCAGCAAAGTGCAGCAGAGGAAAGACAGGCGGGACAAAAATCACATAGAACAGAACATAAATTCTAGAATTTTCCTATTTTGTTTGTCTTTTATACTGTAGGCGTTGTATAACGTCTGGAGTCTTCTGCTTATGTAGATGCTGCCTTTACAATATGTTACAAAACAATGTGTTGTCATCAGCATATGTACCTAACCTCGTACTAATGATGTTATAGCTCCTGTGAATTGCTCAGGAGAAAAGACATGCAGTAAAAACGCTGTTGGATAGACAGAGGAGGATCAGAGACAGACTTCAAACGATGCTGATACACTCACACTGGAGGATGAAAACGTCAGATGGTTGTTGTCAAAAGCATTTTTAGCATAAAACAGTATTTACCAAGGGTTAGATGTTTGTTTAAAGTATATATATATTTAAATGTTCTGTAGAATATTAATCTGTTAACTTGTTTTTGTTAACTTGGTGCTTGATCAACACACCACAGTCCTGTCAGGGACGGCAATCCCAACAATTACAAGCCGATTCTTTTAGCACAGGCTTATCTTCTTCACTGATTTAAATGGAATAGGCTATTTAATAGACTTAGCTCACTGCTAGCTACAGTTTTAAACTGGCACATTAATGACCCATTCCTTGTTGTAAAGTACATCACATTCAGTAATACTTTGGGTTTGGAACTCTAAGGCAGATGCACAATAAAATACACAGTACTACAGTGTACTATTAGATAGATTACAAAAAAGAGAAATACCATGTTGTTTGTAGATGGGTGGTTTTCTGTAGATGTTGCTCCCCTGGTCTGAAAACATTGAAAAACAGACAGAAGATGACTTTACTGGGATGACAACAGCGCTGTTTAAAAAAAAAACGTGTCTCAATTTCTCATCATTCATGTAAAAGGCACCTATACCTGCAATAGAAATGGATAGTTAAAATATGATGGAAAACAACAGGTGACCCTAAAACAAGTATATGAAAGAAAGAAAAAAAGACAGGGAGCAGGAACAAAAGAAAGAAAGAAAGAAAGAAAGAAAGAAAGAAAGAAAGAAAGAAAGAAAGAAAGAAAGAAAGAGAGGGTAGAGCAGTGACAGGGTGCGCTCCAGCTCCTACCTGGGAGGTGGAAATGTTTAGGGGTCAGAGAGATAGGCGGTGTGATCGGCCGGCTGTCAGGCCTGAGCGGGAGAGGGGAGCCCCGGCCGCTTGGTGGGTCAGTGCCTCCAGTGAGAACAACCAAGAACAGAACATAAGCAGGACTAAAGGGCAACTATAGTATGAACGTTGCGACACACAGGGCCGATGAAAGTACTAAGCAGATGGAACACCTGCACTTGGTTCTCTGGCTGCTTAATGACTGTGTAAAGATGGCACAACAGCAGGTGAAGCCGACAGAGCTTAACGTGTCAAGGTTAAATGATTGATGGTGTTTCTGATTAGGGATGATGTTACACTAGTTCATAAATGGATGTTGAGAAGTAAACACTTCAGGGAATTCTTACATTTCTTTGCTTGTTCTTAGGGTTCACTGCAGAATTAGGGGAGCTTTTATGCAAATATAAAAAACAATATATGTAATTTAAGTGCATGCAAAGCTGCAAACACAAAGCCAATCAAACATTAGCAGATGTTTATTTGCTCTGTGTGTTTACAGTGTGTTTACATAGACAGTTGAGCTACAAATAGAGACGCCACTAATTGGCAACATGTTGGTATTGAGTCGACAAGCTAACAGTCAGAAACCTAGCAAACAAACAGCAATAAAACGAACTTGTTTTAAGGATTAAACCTGTGGTTCCCAATCTCAACCACGTACCATTTTATGCAAGATCATTTTTCGGGGACCAGCAGCAGGGTGTGTGAGGTTAGGTCACACACATATCAAACAGTAAAGTTTGTCATGTATAATTTAATTATTTAAATATAGTGCTAATATAGTGTTAATTTCATTTAAAGACTAAAAATGCAGTTAAGGAGCCTTCTGTTTTTTGGGGTTTTTTTTTCTAATTTTGTCAGGAGTATTACTCAGCACAAGAAGGAACCGCATTTAAAACCAAAATGTCTGAAGTACTTAAGTCATTTTTTATTTGGCCAAACACATTGATTTTCAAAGTAAACACAATATTTCCTTTTTTTCTGTCATGTAAACACACTGAGAGCTGTGGCTGCGTAGGTAGAGTTAGGACATGGATCCACCCATTCAGAATGGCAGGTTTAGGCTAAATGAACGAAGACAGCAGAGCTAGAATTGCAGATGGTATATGGTTGAATGAACTGGGAATCTGAGACGATGATGACGATGATGTGTTGCCTTTCAGGTGGGTAGAGAAGAACTAATTGGGGCCCTTACCTTGGCTATGGGGGAGGAAGTGGTGTCTGAAAGGGGAGGTAGGGCGGGAATCATTATTTCTGGAGCCCACACTGTTACTGCACAGGGAGGAGCAGAGCTTCTGCATGCCTGTCAGAGCCTCTGCAGTATAGGATGGGAGGTGGGACGGGGGACAGATCCCCAGGACCAGGCAGCAGAGGTGTGAGGAAGAGATAGAGGGCAGCAAAGTGAGGGACATAAGGAGAGGAAATGTACACAGAAATAGGAAATAAAACACATCTCAGCTGTGAGGTAAAGTGTGTTGAGGATGAACAGAACTGTACCAAGAGATTTGATTTAGATTTTAAATACATATAAAAAAAGAGCTTTTCAATCTGGAACTTTAAGGTAATTGTTTTATAAAGCAAATTAATCTTCATCAGGTCAAACCAAAGTGTAACAAAAAGCAACATAACATGGTCCTTGAATGGACATAAATTAAAAAGTCCTTCTTTTATAAGAGGTATATTTTGTCCACGACAATTTGAATTATGTATAATGCTATTTTATCAAAATGTTATCAAAAACACAAACATCTCTTCATGGACTATCATATATTTCTTACTATTAGTATAACTATTCTTACTTATTTATTCTATATGTTTTTTATCTTTGAGCTTTTCAAGGCTAGTTTCTTGTTATTTTGTTATTTTAGCAAGATATTGGCTCTCTTGGCTGAGCTTGTTCTATATATCAGGTTTAAGTATAGTTTAATTTTTTTCTGTGAAATTATGACTTTCAAACAAGTGTTTAAAACTTGCTAACTATTGATTGATGATTTAAATTTAACACACTACAAATTTAAGGAAAAATAGCGTGCACTAAATTCATCAAAATGACCTGCATTTACATGCAAATCAATTGGATGATACCACAGCTAAGGACATTTTTTTCATAATCAAAAAGATTCCATTTTACTGTTTACATGTACTGTTATCCTGGTGTACTACTGTAGTAGAGGTGTGGAAACGATTACGGTCAGAAAAATGAGATGCTAAGATTAGTCAACTCATCCATAAATGCTATTCTGTTAACGACCTGAAAAGTACAGTAGTTCATTAATACATCAACAAAAAATAAATAAAATTATTTATCAATCAATAAACCTTTCAACCACTAATAAATAACATCTCAGGTCGTTTATGAAAAGGGGAACAGGTCTGTACTCACCCGGCCTGTGAAAATGTTGCGGTGACCGTGACAAGGTTGGAGTGTAAGAATGGCGATTATAAACAGGTGAACCTATAGAGCCCTGACTGGTCGACCTCTGGAGGATACGCTCCCTCCTGTCGTAAGAGCCCTGGCACACACACACACACACACATACACACACATAGACCTTATATTACTTTACTTTACCATAGTGACATATATATATATATAATATAGTGGATATAATTCACTCACCTCTGAGGGTGGAGTTGGTGACAGATTTCTTGAGGTCTGAATGGAATTAAACAATCAGTCAATCAATTAATTAAATAATCAATTAAATAAACCAAATCAACACTTTGTACATGTTTGAGGAACACATGATTCTACCAGTCAGTAATATCACAGATGGTATCTTTAAATACAGTAGCTAAAAACTACTGACATATGGTATCTTACCCTGTCATCAGGCAGAGGAGAGCGCTCCCTTCTGGCAGTGTGGAGCTGTATGGGACACAAAAGTTCCCATAAAAGTTTTAAATAATAATAATATAAATATGTTCATTTTATTGTTGTTTCTTCTTGGTTAGAGGCAAGGCTCTGCACACTGCATGTGTGCATTTCTTTAGTGTTAAAAATGGAAAAAGTTTGTAATTTCATATAACTGTAAAACAACAAAAAACAACATAAACTGCAACACAGTAATGGCACAAAATATATAACAGCACCACAACATAATATTTTTATAATAAGTATCTATACAAAGTCAAAATTATTTCTAACCAATGTTAACACTGTAAAACATGCTAAGGTATTTCTAACACATCATCGGTTACTTCTTCCTAACATTACACATATATTAGTAAGAGCATTAATTCAAAACATTATTATGAATGCAATGTTTTAAGGCACTGAGCTGCCCATGGAAAAATCCAGTGTGGATCCCAAAATACCCAGCATGCCACCCGTGTGTTTACCTCTCCAACACTCTCTTGTCTCTCCTCATCGTCCAGGGAGGTGGAGTACATAGGTTCATAGGTAATAAGGTCAGGGCGCTCAATGTCATAAATGGCTTTGACTTTTGGAATAGCAGCTAGGTCTCTGTAATCAAGGATCTCATTGTCTACTTTTGCCTAGGGACAAATGAAGACAAACATGTACACACGGAGAGGATGGGGAGGTTACTACAGTCATACACCGCTATCCATAAAGAAGGTCAAGACTCTTTGAGTTATCTTACATAGATTGTGTGACCTGGTGATCCAGGAATGCTTGAACCAGGTCTGGAACAAATACTCTCTGACGACGACCGCGAAGGCTGTAAGAAGAAAACACACAGTTAGTCCTCAGCCATTGGTCGACCTTTGTACAGAGCCCTGTCATCCTCATCATGTCACATTGTTTGGTGATTACACCGTATGAGCAATGAGAGGGAACTGTAATTTATGAGTTTACCTTTAGAAATATGAACATGTCATCTCATGATCGGGTCATTCATTTGCAAATTGGCCAAAGTGAATGAGTGCTTTTAAGCTGTTTGATGTGGATGATGGGTAATGAGCAGTTTGGATGATGGCAGCACAACTGTGTGCAGTGTGATTAAACAAGCTTTTAACTTAATGGGCAAATGGAGGTTTTAGAAGAGAAAGATTTGTCATCTTTGATGTACAATATGCCAATCGGAGAGTTTCTTTTCTTGTGTTTCATGCATATTTACATGTACAGTATTTAAAAGGCAAAGCTGAATGGCTCAATTTGACACACAGAGAGGGCGGGGCACTGCAGGCTGTCTCCAGAAGATGGCAGTATACAGTGCACTGTGTCCTATGTACGGTTTATATGGTGGAACACAGGATGATGCCATCTCATAGCCAATAGTGAATACAGTACCTGCCTTTCTGTTTTTTGAAGGAATAAGAGGGGCGGAGGCAATAGCTGTGGAGGAAGGGAGAGGGGGGGGGTTCACAGGACATCACACAGGGGTTGTGCCTCTCAGCTTTGACTCACAGTCCACATACGTACATACATAGATCAGCAAACACGTCCTGGTGTAACCATGCACATGGACAAGGATCTGTACACACACTTGTCTAACACTGCATCAGGCCTTCACACAAACTCTGGTTGATGACACAGCATATTTGGTGTTATGTGAACATGGAAAAATCACTGCTCCCCAAGGGGGTCCGCCCCCCACTTTGGGGAACAATGAACTGAACTGTCTGTTTGCTTGCCAACAGCCAGATAACCCAATGAAACTGTCCCCTCAACTCAAGATCAGGTGTGCAGATGTCAGGTAGAGCTAACAATGTTCACTCCAGGTCACTGTAGGTGTGACTGTAGTGAGTGCTGTACTAAATACTGAATGTTACTCTGTTGCAACTGATCGTTGACCTGTGTGAAATTTGCTCATTGAGAACCACTGTGTAAAACTCCGAATGACATTTAAATGTTTACGTATCTTTTACCGTTTTACATTTACAATAATCACGGACGGAGGGTGGTGTCACTTCTACAGAGTCAATAACAACAGAGTCAACGACAACCAAATTCCTACCCGTTCCCTGTGTCTCTCTTCTGATCTCATAGTGTTCTTGCAGCCAGGATGCCAAACTGTTGATCCTGTGAAAAAAAAGTGAAAAAAACACAATTACGAACAAAAACGAACAAAATTAACTTATTTATTGTTATTATAAAAGAAACGTTTTTCTACAAAAACAAATGTGATGTAAATCATTAAAGACACTGGATCAAACTATCATGAACTGTCAATAGCAAAATGTAAAGACAGATTTCTACAGGAATCGCTTCCTCTCAGCAACAAAGGAAATGAATGGCTTTTCAAAGGTCAGTGAGCTCACCTTGCAGATACATCTCCTCTCCTTCCGTGAACATCTGATTGCACCTGCTGCATCTTGCACAGCTGGGGTGATAGTGCTTATCTCCTGCCTGGAAAAACAGCACACAAAAGAGGCTTGACATCAGCACCGCTCACAGTCAGTGACTGCAGCAGCAGCAGCAGCGGCAGCAGCAGCAGCAGCAGCCTGGCGTCCACTATATAATGTACTATATTTACTAATGTTAAGCTGTTAAAATGGCCCACTAGCCACAGTGGCTCAGTTCCCATAAATGACATGAAGTCGTTTGCATGCAGAGTGCTTTGTCATAAAGTCTGTGTGTCTTTGACCAGGAAAAAAAACTAAACTGTGTCCTGTGTATAAGAATCCTTTATAACATTTTAACAGGGAAGTGAACGCTCAGAGATAAGAAGCTGCTGACTGATGTTTGCATTTCATATCAATGTATGTTGATAAACCCAATATATATATATATATATATAGATAGATAGATAGATAGATAGATAGATAGATATAGATAGATATATATAGATAGATAGATAGATATGTATATGTATATATATGTATGTATATATATATGTATATACGTATATTTTAGAGTATCTGTCTCTGTTTCTTACCTCAAGCACTTTCCCTGTAATAAATTGATGACATGCTTCACACTGAACTCCAAAATGGATCTGGTAGTCCTTCTCACAGTAGGGGGCACCGTCCCTTAGAGGAGAGAGCTTAATTTAAACTCAGGAGGTTAAATGTTTGCAAAAACACATACACCTCAACAATACTGCATAGCTTGTTGTTTGGGGTTTTTTTCAGCAGATGTGAGCAGCTTACTTGCTGATGTATTCCCCAGTAAGTACTTTGCTGCAGGCTTTACATTTGAAGCAGCCCAGATGCCACTGCCGGTCCAGTGCTAGCAGAGCCTGTCCATTCTTGATGTCCCGACCACAACCTGCACAGTCTGCAAAGAGCAAAGGTGTTGCAGAAAATGTGGCTTGAAATTCATTCGTTTTGATTTGTTTGAATTTCAAATAATATGTTACATGGGGCAAAGCTTTGGCAAAGCTCTTTGTTTCTTCTGACAAGCGCCAGTAGATGGCAGTAGAGGGTAACAGGCGGTGTTCCGACAGCTGCCTACTTCTGTCAGCCACAGCTCTTGCATGGTTTTCTTGTGTCCAACAGTACAAGAGAATGGTTTCTAAAGCTACGGTTTTCTTTAGGTTTCCTCTTTAATAATGAGCTCAGTGCATCCACACGAGAATCTAACTTTGTAAGGCATAATGAGGCTGAGTTGACGACATGCCGAGCATCAGCATGCCTTATTTATAGGTGACCTTGTCTAAAAGCTCTTCAAAAGCCAACAGAGAGACCGCTGGGGCTGAGTGAAAGAGGGAGAAAGTAGGAAAGGAAGAATAAAAAGATGCTGCGATAAAGAACAGGAAGAAGAGGAAGAAGGAAAGGAGAGACGAGGAGTTAAAAAAGCAGGAGACGGAGGGCTGCACCTTCCCTACTCCAGAGAGGAGGAAATGCATGGCCATGCAATATTTAGCGAGGCCTTTCTTTCTTGGTGGTTTTTCTAAAGGGATGTGAATGGTTTACCATGATGCTATTGTGAAAAGAATAGTGTTTGAATGTTACACTCTCAGAATACAGTTTTCAAGCTAAATCTAATTACCTGAAAATGATTTTCTGCTATTCATAACTGTTATGTAGAATAGTCTGATGAATTATTCAGCTCATCTTTGAAGTAAAGTTTGAGTACTTTGCCTCCTCACCATCTTGTTAAAGAAATAAAAGTCTGACAGGCCTTCTGTGCATCCAAAATGAAGTTACACCTACCTCTGCTGGAAACAGGTGGATACTGCCAAGTTTTTTTATTTTTTAAAAAAAAAGTCTGCCTGCAGATTTGCTTCCAAGGAAAGGCTGATGTTTTGTAGGAAGAAGCTAATTAGCTGAGCTCTGAGTCATGGTATGGTGGGAACAGTAGCAGGTTTATTTTTGGTCTAAATCTTTACAATTTAGATCCTGATTTATATGTAAATCAAGTCCAACCAGCTCTGTACACGGGGCCACAGTAAAAGATATTTTGATGTGAATAAAGGGGAAATAGTTCCACACGGCTTCTTTGAACAAGTACATAACATCATTTTCTCACTGTTTACATGTGTTTACACTCTTTTTGTTCTGCATCCTGGTCATAGGTGAGAAAACATTCACAAGGTAGTAATACACTTCAGTGTGGGCTTGTATGGTGTAGCTACAGGACTCCTTCCAACCATGCAGATGGTTCAGGGTTCGATTCCACCTGGGTTTAGGTACTGAAGTGAAATGCACTTCATCACAGACACGTCTGAGCCCGGGGTTAAATACAGGCGACCAGCCAAATTGATGGAGGAGGACAGCCAGCTGAAAATAGCAAAGAGCTTTGCTGTTCTGTCAAATGGTTCAACTACACCATGGTGTGCTAAAGACTTGAAACGACTATTTTGGTTTGGAAAAAGCAAGAACAAAAACAGAGAGAGGATTGCATCCCTGCAGATGAACACAGCACTTTCTAATTCCACTAACCCGATAAAATGACTGGAGAGGTGATTTCATGATGTTCTGTAGTTAATTTACTGATAAACTGTCACTGTGATGTTTCTGGCTCGGACTCTGTCACCATATTTTGTTTTCTTTTGTATCAACAATGAAAGTACTTGTGAAACAAGTTTTTTCCTCTTCCCTCAGGTGACTACTTACTGCTGGAGGCCAGGATGTCCTTAGGTCCTGGAGACATAGGCTCCACACAGTACTGACACAGACAGTCCTTTCCGTTAAAGGTCACTCTGTCACCAGCAGGGAATGGTCGTCTGAAAGCAGGGTGACAATAACAAGATGTTAGCTATTAGCCTCTGGTGAGTCACGATGAGATTAGCTTCGTCCTTCAGGTTGTCTGATGTGGTAACTGATGACATGGCCTGATGATGTGGATGTGTCAACGCCGTCTGCCCGTGGAGAGCGTTTAGACAGATGACACGGTCATGACACCAGGCACTGGTATTTTTGACATATCTGACTGGGTTGTGACAGATCCGCAGTAAATAGATCAGGCATGAACAGATACGTCTAGACATTTCTCTGACACAGATACACATGTAGTTCAGTCCAAACACAAATGTAGGAAACTGGAGTACTTCCATGTCCTGTTTCCATTCAGCTTTATCACATTAAGACTATTTGGGCCAACACATTCTCCAGAGTGAGTCCACTGATTTACAGCAGCGCATGGCAACAAGTTCAATTTTTCAATCATGGTTATTCACAGGAGATAAACTGTCTTTGTGAGTCATTGGTTGACCAGCTAATGATTGTGACAGGAAAATAATCCTTACTTGCAGATGGTGCAGACAAAGCAGGCAGGATGATAGGTCTTCCCCAGAGCAGTGACCACCTCTCCTTCCACGAAGTCCCCACAGCCATTGCAACGTGTGCCGTGCATACGTTGGTAATCCAGTGTGCACAGATATTCTCCATTCTTCATGAAGAAGCCGCCCTGGGCCAGGTCACAGCCGCACACTACACAGAACACACACACAAAAAAAATCTTTATCGGAGCTGCAGAGCCGTGCAGCAGTTCAGACTGCACCCTGCTCCGACCTCAAGCTTCAATTTAATTCTGTCTGCTAATCACACGTGTTCTTTCACACTTTAACAAATGATGAATTAGTTGTTATTAGTCAGGGGTTAATTATCTTTTACCTGGCAAAAAGCTGCTTTGGTATAAAAACAAACCAAACTGTATAAGAGTCCATCTTAAAGTTAAAGTAGTGTTGATGACTGTAGGTTTCCTCTGAACGACCTCCCTCCACGCTCTGTTCAAAATAATTTTTGCTGCAGCTCCTCGCCTCCTCCTTCTCCCTGGTGTTTACTAATGAGAAATAAGAACTTTCCCCCAGTGAGTCAACACCACTGGGGTATGTCATCTCACTGTGAATGTACGAGTAAACTCTTCTCTGCAAACACAATTCCCCAATTGTCTGGCCTAGGAAATAGCCTTGATCTGTTGATGGAGATAACCATTGTAAATACATACTACAACATTCTGTGTTTCCAGCAAACTTCCTTACATTCAACATAACCTTACCATCTATTAAAAAATTATGACACACGAACAAAGGAGAAATATAAAATTAGAAAACTATTGAGGGTTTTTTTTACATGTTGGGATCATGTTTTCTTTTACAAACAGGAGCCTGGAGATTTGAGGCTCTTGCTATATTTGGTTTGTCAACGTCAGCACCACAAGGTTTCTGCTTTTAGTCAGTCAATCATCGTTTTCATATTGAGCCTCTAATGTATTAAAAAAAGACCACAAAGATACTTATTCCTGACACATCAGCATTAGAGTCGGTCTCACAGCTGGAAGACTTTGTCTTTTTTTTTGTCAAGACAAGTTGTCCATTCAAACACATGTCTTTTTTTAAAGTTATACCATGAGCATATTTTACGAATGCCTTGAGGTTTTCCTGCTCACATGGATCATGCAGTCTACCACGGATTACCTCCAAGTATGTCTGGGAATGTAAAAGCCTTTTAGGAACCCCGAGGCTAATGGGGAAAATATTTTGATGTTTGAGATAACTCTTATTCTTGCACAATGAGCTGATCCTGAATCCTAGGGATGAATGGAAACAAGTGAGGAAATTAATTGCATTAGGGCTCAGGGATGATGAGATTAGATTAGACTAACAGAGTCAAAAGAAAAGCCAGCAGTGGATTTCCTGGCCTTTGGCTGTCATGTCAAACCGCTGTGGCTTTTCAATACACGCATATCATTAACATCAAAGCGCTTTTGAAATCCAATAGGGTTAACTAAGGAAATTAAAAACAATTATTTTTCTTTTTAACCCTAGATTCTTCTCTGTTTCTGAGTTTCAGTTTAGCTAATGTGACAATGTCAGCTCAGACTACTGTAATTCATCGTCATTTAAAAAAAACACTACAACGTTTTGACTATTCAAACCCGTATTTACATTAAATACAGTGTATGTTGTTAACCTACACAGTTTACCTTTAAAATATACCACAAATATCCGCTTGAAGATGTCGGAATTAGACCCTAATCCCTGCGTTTGCTCGAGTTATTCTAGGCTGCGGCTGAATTTAGTTGGTTCTATTATGGTACTATGATAAGATTAACTACAAAGGCTCGATCTGGACACGTCCATTCTGCAAGAGTGTCCAGACGTGGGCGGCTACACTCTCTCAGAGTGGCACAACAAATCTCTGGGTAATAAGCTTAAATGAAGAACTATTTGCACTGTCACTTGTCATAACAACGGATGGTTTTAACAAAAGACCCTCAATCTCCTCGTTAAAAGAGGATTGTTGGGGAGCTGTGGAGTTTACGGAACTGACTGTCTCTGTCAAACTGTGGATTTGGATGGCAAATCATGGAGAAAGACAAATTTCTACACAGTAGTTTTTATGCTAAGGATGATCATTTACTGTATTTCAGGAAGCAGTTGTGTGGCTTCGTAAACTGAAGGAGGCGAACACCCTTCTATTGTGTTACCATCATATTAACACTGCGTCTTAACACTTTACACATTCAATGACCATTTTCACACAACTCCCACTTTGTTCTTCTGTTCAGAAAAAATAAAAATCATTTTTTTCAATAACTGTACAAACGTGTCCATCAAATGTGTGTAGCAGGAAAGGGGAGTTTAATTTTCATGGAGAATGACGTTTATCAACATACCTTTACAGGTGAAGCACTTGAGGTGGAAGTGCTTGTTCTGAACTCGCAGAACCTCGCCCTTACATGGCTCCCCACACTTGTAGCACTGAATCAGGGGCTTCTCTGCGGAGTGGTGGTGTGTGTCCTGTGCATGAGCCACTGGAAGAGAGGAGACTTTATCAATATGATGTGAGTGTGACCTGATAAGGACAAGTCAAGTGACTTTGCTTTTGGGACTGTTCCACATCTGCAGCACAAGACAACACTGCCTCATGAAGAATGAATAAGATAACAACCGACTGATAAAAACCTAAAAAAGGATGAAGGTAAAAAAAAAGAACAAACAAGGAAAAGGACATGAGGTTCACAGTCCACATAGTTCCCTAGAGAAATAAGTCCCTAAAAATAGTTTGTCTGGTTCAGTGAAGGATGGAGGATCAAAATGTTGAACTGTGATTATAAATAGCACAGCAAAAGCCTAGAGACTGGATTAGTTTCTTCAGTTTCTTCTTCAAGAGAAAATATCATTTAATTATAGCCGTTCATCCTCCATTACAGTTCTATTCTGTACAGCAGGTCTCAACAGCTATAGCAGCAGTCAGTTTAGTTTAAAGCTTGGCCAAAAGCAACATTATGGTGTTGAAAAAAAAAAAGTATAAGAATCACCAAATCAAAGAGAGCAGTCGTCTTACAGTCGTGTTGTGACGGTGTTGAAAATGTCAAACAAACAGAAAAAAATCAATAACCATCATCTACTGGGACATTTTATTGACTGAGCCAAGACTAAATAAATATGTAAAGGTGAAGGTCATTTATACACTGTAATTATACAAAAAGTATAAATAAGAAGCTACTTTTTATCATTTTCAATAATGATAGATCAGTTTTATAATCATTTTGAGGACAGATCTCTCACACCAGTGAGTTGAAATATTTTCTTAAATTGTTTATATAAAGAACATAAAGTCCTGTTGATTCATTGCGATGTGACACTATATGAGGTGACACTAGTGTAATAACAAGCCAGGCTATGGTGTTTATTCATGTTGTTTTTACACTACGGCAATAATATCGTGAAAATCTTAGTCACAATGTTCTTGTGCTATTTGCCAGTCACAGAGGACTGTGTTTGAAAAGTCAATTTCAATAGAAACACACACAATTCACTATAAAACCACCTTAACTTAGAGGGTGTAAAACTTAGGATACAATTAAGTTTAAGGATGTAGCGTTAGCTTACTTCGTGCTAGCCTTAGGCAGGCTGAATTGAAGCTTTCTGCAACTTAGCATATCAGAGTCTGGAGTACTCAACAAATTGACTTTTCTTAAATGTACACAAAGATATATCCAGGTCCAACGGTCCAGAAGTTCAACTCTAATGTGCATCTATAAATGTACTGAGTGCTTTATGCTTTAAGTTACACACTGCCCTAAATTGCCCTTGATAAAGCCACTAATGTGACGTTAAACAGTCTGCTTCCACTAGCATGCAGTCATTTGTAAAGACTGAGACGTCATTTTCTTAATGGAAACTTGACAGACAGCCGTTGGTGCTCATGTTAGACCAAAATCCATGATCAACCTGCTTCATCTTTTACTGCGTCCATTACTGTGTTTATATTCATGTCACTCTGGGGCCCACCTCAGCAGAAAGTTCTACCATCCCTGACAAAAACAGACAGACCTTAATAGCACTACTATATGGGATGTAAATAATTACTGCACTGCCACACTGCAAAAAGCTTATCAGCTATTCTGAAACCGGCAGATTATTTCACATTCAGGAGCTTTTACACAGAAGACCAGCCTCTTCACCCCCCCCCCTCTCCCCCATCCTCTTTCGCCTCATTTAAAAAAAAAAGACCCATCCAGACATGTCCAATAACACCATTAGCCTTCAAGGCTAAATTAATTCATACCACAAGGCACTGTTATAGCCCTATTGCTAATCAATTGTCTATCAAAAGAGACAATTACTCTCCATTATTGATGGCGTACAGTGGCTTTTTTAAAAAAAGAGCTTCTTCTGCTGTAGTACAGTACCTAATTGTAAACCAACTCAAAAAGAAAAGCAGTCTTTAAAATGTATTATTTATTTTAGAACATGAGGATGATTAAAAATATCTAATTCCAGTCATAAGATGCAGGAGTTTGTCTGTGAGCAGCATAAGTCAAATGTTGGTAATTATTGGGCGAAAGAAGTGCTTTCTTCAGTTTTGATAAAACTAAGAACACAAAGTGGGGAGAAACAGTAGGAGCAGAAGGTAGAGAGGCGGGAGGGAAGCTGTAAAGAATGTGGGTTCAGGGCAGAGAGGGAAGTGGGGGTGGTGAAGCTGATGTGATTAGGCCCAGCAGGACAATGAGTCATCTCTGGGGGAACCAGACTACAGTGACAGTGAGTTTTAGCAGTTGTCTGTGTGACTTTGCACCTCCAAAGAAAAACATAGGCCATCTGGACGAAAGCAAAGACCAACTATTGGTCATTTAAAGTAATCGTAACTTCTTCCTTTCCTTCTTTTTTTTCTTTTAACACGTAATTCAAGACATGGTTTCTTACTGTGATGGGAGTCATGTGACAGAGAGAAATGGCAAAATCAGAAGCGCTAACGGCTAAAGGTTCCACCAACTGTGTCTTGACTGAATATTTTCTGCTGCTCGTACGACACAAACCCACAGTATTAGCTCTAGCATCAGTGTCTCTAACAGACAGAACACAGACCTCACCAAAGTGCATCATAGAACCAAAAAACCACACAATTAACACAGATAAAAGCATTCAACACAACCCAACATGTTTCGACTTTGGAAACCAGGTCACTGTGGAATCTCTTGAAAACATAGTCAGTCATTCACATGGGGGCAGCTGGTGATTTCTTTATACAGTGGAAACAAGACAATCCCATTTAACAGCACTGTGAAGTCTGGTCACCAGCTGCTTATGGGTCTAATCTATGTTGCACACATTAGCCAGAGAGCACCATCCCAACTATTGGGGTTCCAACCTGGCTGTGACTGTGATAGTAGGGGAGACAGCTGAAATAGGTTGAAGAAAAAAAACCTAGAAAGACTAAGATATGACTCCTACAACAGTTTGGTATGATAAGGCCTTCATACACTGGTACCACTCCACTCCTCTCCTCTGTGCTCCTAGCACCCATACACAACTCCCTAAGCTTAGTCATATCAAAGAATGAATTGATTGACAAAATAATTTGTCACCTTGTTTAAAATATTCATTTTACGAAGAACAGACTTTGGCCTCTTCTGTCTGACAGCAGACGGTTGCACCAAAAGAACAGGAACCCTGTTGGCATAAATAATTCTGATTCTCACTTCACACTGTCACACTCTTAAAGATTACATTTTAAATGGGGAGTCATGGTTCATGTTAGGAATAAGACCTGATAGTCCTGAATCTGTGTGGGATTGACGCTACAAGATAATTCTAGACTGCCATTATACTTAGCTCTGTGTTACAATATTGCTCTGTGTCTCTTTCTAGTCCTGAATTACTATATTTCATAGGTTATGGCATGTTTCAAGGGGAAGATGATTCAGGGATAGAGGGAAAAGAAGCACAGCTAAATTACGGGTTGACAAAAATCCAAGTCGGATGTTACGCTACCCAAGTGAACTTGATGTAATAACTAATGTTTAAATGAAAAAATATGAGCCCTGTATGTTGTCATCTGCAAAGTGGGAGACAATGGAAAAAGGTAGGCACGGCATTAGAGGTATGGTCTAAAAAATTTTAAAAAATTATAAAAACTCTAAACATTTAGTTAGCTTAGAAAGATTAGCTGTAAAGCCATCAATGTTGAATGGAATCTGCTATTTCTTAAATTAGAAGCTCCGGAACAATTGACTTCCACCATAAATATCTTATCATTGATTATAGATGTATTTAATTAGTTAACACAGTCAAAACCAAAATACACGACCCTGACCCACCTGTACAACCTCACTGCAGGGAAGCAACAACAGCCACAAAGAGCATCCCAGAGACACAGACAAAGCAAAAGGGGGCAACTCTCTCCACCTTTATGTGCCCCACCCCCAAACAGCACCCCAAAGCGTAGCTGCATTGGCAATAATAAAAGCTCCAGAATATACTCTATAGGGAGCTGCAGTAGGTTCCCTCAGGACAGATTAGCCCTCTAACGAGTGCCTCCACCATGCTGGTAAATAACAAAGGGGTGTGGTTATTGACAGAGAGTGATGATTTGCTGAGGTAGCCTCTAACT
>NC_024318.1:14218009-14241793 GCF_000523025.1 Cynoglossus semilaevis | reverse complement strand
TCCCTACACTTTTGTCCTTGAACCCGTGGAGACGAGTAAACAGACTTCGTTTTTAAAAGCATTGGAAGAATAATAGAAGAATAATAAAAGATTGAAAAGTACTAATGAAATATTTACTTGCTTGCTGCCTTTGTTACCGTAACACAGAGTAGTTTCCAGAAGAGACAGATCACTGTGTGTGTGTGTGTGTGTGTGTGTGTGTTTGAGCAACTATCGTTGTCAGGATGCTGCAGAGATTTTCTTCTTTCATTTGGTCAGACTACTTGATATCTGACACTAATTTAAACCATAACCCGTGGATGAGTAATGCCAAACCTTTACCAAACTGAAATACACATTTAAATCCTGAACCCAACTGAAGCCTGAAAAGAAGATTCTCCATCAGCTGACAAAGGCTTTGGTCCCTATGAGATTACTGGTCATGAAAAAGTCACATACATCTCATTTAGTTTGAAACATAAAAGGGCAAAATATATGCCCACCCTAAATCCCCTAAATCCCCAGCATCTCGTCAGTGCCCGCGTGTGTGTGCATTAGGGGTGTAACCGAGGCTATTTATCATTCAGACATAACAAGAAACTCTTAACCCTCCCCTCCATGAATATGGATGGCTGTGTTCAGCACCTCCCCACCCCAATGGCCCAGCACCAGCACCCCAGACAAAGTACTTCAAAAGCGGGCACAAATTGAAGGAGAGATTCAAAAGACCTCCACCAGGCCCCCCTCAACCTCAAATAAGTAATCCTCAGGGACCAGGGTTTCAAATAATGACCTGCTATGAATGGTCTGTTGCCATATTGAGTTGGTGTGTTTGGTCATCTGGCAAAGACGAGCACTGTAAGGAAAATCACTAAACAAAAAAAGGAGAACGTGATGCTTTTTCATGAACTAAGGAACCAACAGTGTTTACATAGGAGCAGCTAGACTTTGAATGACAGCCACAAAATACGATGTGGTAGTGATAACCAAAATTGATGCCACACCAGGAGAATGACAGTACAATGGCTTCTTTTTTTTAACATGAAGCTTCTGTCTCCACAGTTGTTTTAGCCTGCATGTCTTAGACCAGTGAGGGTGACCACAACTTCTTCACCAGTATATTATGGCTGTGTGTGCTTACTGTAGAAATACTTCGAGGATGGGAGTCTGTACAAAGTGTTTTGCCCCCTGGATAAGGGGCAGAGACACCACTGCAGTTTGTCTGCAACACTCTGCAAGACTGGGGAGGTTAAGCACATGACACTGGATTTGCAGTTGAAAGAAACTCTAATTTTGTTATGCAGGGAAGCCTGGAAGTTTCCGTGCATAGGGCCACACATGTACAGTACGTGTGGTGACGATGATCTAATTTCCCAGTCAGAAGACCTCGCAATGCAATTTAGCGCACACACTGTTATGAAAGAGTGAAAGCGTATGAATCAGAGGTCTGTGGAAATCTCAGAAACCTGTGTAAATGCAGGTAAAAAGATCAGCCTATCTCAACTACACATGTCCTCGATAAATTACAAACAATTTCAAGGGTATTCTTAGCTTTAAAAATAGGACAAATGCCTGCGCACGCACAAAACACTGACACTGCAATCCTGTGGTCATAATTCATCTTCCTGAGCATACAGTGTAATTCAGTATTTGGTCAGCTGTGCATCCAGTTGGTACAGAGCCCACCTGGCCTCCGACAGCGTCTATGATGAGATCCCTGGAGGACACAAAATGAAATCTTAGTTTGCCGAAGCTTTCAAATCTTGCTGTTCAAAGTGGGTGGGAGGGGTGGGGGGGGACAAAGGCCTCCTGATGCCAATGTGAACAATGAGCCCAGACAATCCTGCTGCTGCTGACAGTCAGGCATCAGTAGCTGTGGTGTTGGAAAAAAAAATGTAACCAAAAAATTCCAGAGAGAGAGAGATCATGGAAGATGAACATGTGGCAGCCAGAGGTTAGGGATCTACTGCCAACACGGGAACTTGGTGGAAAGGGACTTTTCTTTGTGGCCTATGAAATCCACATCAAGAACACTGCTCCAGGGCTGGTCCCCGCCTCCATCACACAATATGCTGTCTGATTCATAAACAAACCTACATATTCAGGAAACTGAAAACATCATTTGGTAGTGATGTATTAAAATATATTCAACCAAACTAATGTTAAATATCACATATAAACATCATAAAAGTTTTTTGTTACAGCTCGTGGCTTATTTCCACCCGCAGGAACAGTCGCAGGACTTTTAGCTGAACTTCAACGGCAATGTACCAGGACATTTAGGAACAGAAAACTACCTAATGGGAACTGTTGGTTATAGGAGTGTTATTAGGTCTTGCGAGAAAAAAAGGACATTTACGGGAACTGTTTTTGCTGAGCTTCTCTGGAACTTTCTGATCAGAGCGTTACAGCGCTTTAGTCTCACTTGTCATTATTAATAACCAGTCAATCAAACTATGCTTTTTCAAAATTCAGCCATGGAAAATGAAGTGTGCTGCAAATAAGACTTTGACCAATTGACAGCCACAGGAATTCTTTGGCTGTGGAGTAAATTCAGTAAGACCGAGAACAGCTATTGTAGACTGTAGGTTACATAACCTGAAAGGACTTTCATTGCAGTGTAAACAAGAGCAGTTAAGGTAAAAAAAACAAATTCTTTGATAATGTTGGGAATGGGTCCTGTTTCCATGTCTCTGTTCTAAATCTTGAAAAGAATTAAGTAGAAAATGTAGCATATTGTTGGGTATTATTAATGATCAAATGATTTATTACTTCCAACAAACAGAGGAAGGGTGTCAGATCTCACTAATTTGTTAATCATTTATCATTATGGCAGATTAGCCTGTGTTTTATATAGTAGATAACTAAAATTTTTATAAATCTGTACTGAGCATTCATTTTTGCCTGCTGTGAGTCATAATGCCAAACAATGGTCGACCCCATGTAGCCCATAGTAAAATGCCGGGATTGTTCACGTTTTGAACGATGCCCCCTTGATTGACATAGCCAAAGAGCTGCGTGACCTCAGTTATAGGTGCAGACAATCACCTTTTCTTTGAACAGGACAATATGAACAAGGCCACAGCTGACAACAATGGAGTATACCTTTTAGATGGTTGCCACAGCAACGGCTGCAGACAGAGTGAAAGGGAGAGTGAGGGAGAGAGAGAGAGACGGGGAGTGCAGGTCCACAGCTCTGCAGTGTGGATCCTGTCACTGCTGCTCCACTTTCCCTCTCTATGTCACCTTATTATTCCTCCTTAAAACTGCAGGGGATTCTATAACGTAACATGTGCAGAGCCGAGCAACTATGCAACAAGGAAGATGATTTGTTCAATCATTTATACAAAGCCTGATGTTAGTGCAACCGGAGCATCGTCTGCTATATGTCAGCAGGGCGTATCTTGCACAAATATTTGACAGAAGGAGAGTGTGTTTAGCTTTAAGGGATATTTCTAAGCAAAATAAATCCAAATACAGAGAAAACCTTCTCCACATTCCAATCACTGTGTTCTGTATCGTACAGAGTCAGACTGAAACAACCACAGCAGTGCAGATGCTGCACATTCACTTACAGTAACAAGACATGCAGGAGAAATCTCATCTGTATACAATGATCTGTCATAAACAGAGACGTATAGACTTTCACTCTCTGACCGTGACAATGACATACCTTTTTCTTTGACCATGACCATTGGAATCCAAGTAAATCCGCACCAGAAAAGGCTCTGAGAATCAATCACCTGTGAAGCAGGAGCTGCTAGTCCTCTTTTAAGTCAGGGCAGCAGCTGAGATACCACAGAGAGAGCGAGAGAGACAGGGAGAGAGAAAGAGAGGAGGGGGTAAGAGAGGGAGGAAAAAGAGAGAAAGGGGGAGAGAGAGACGTAGGTGCTGCTATAGGCTCTGCTCCTGAAACACTGCTACAGTGTGGGGTTTGCCTCCCAACTGTCTGTTTTTCTCTCATCCCTGTCCTCCTCCTTCTACCCTGCCTGATCCACCTCCTCCCTTTCTCCTCCTCCCTCCTGTTCCCTTCCTTGTCCCATTCTCAGCTCGGCTGTCGTGTCAGCCGCCTCCTCATTGCAGTAACCAGGTGGCTGCTGCTGCTGCCTCTGCTTGACCAAAAACGGTAACCCTATTGCACAGACTGCATCACTAACAGAAATAAGGAGAGGAAAGGAAAAAATCCCACGCTCCTTAGAAAAGACAAAAATAACCCTGACTGAGGGCATGAAAACATCCATGCAGCAGTACATGAACAGTGTACAATCATATATTTTTCAATGATGATGTAATGCATTTCTCTAGTCTATGGTTTAGCTACTAAAAAAGTTTGTAAATTACATTTTGATGTCACAGAGGTCAGAGGTGAACTGCCACACACATCAGTGATATCTCTAGTATCCAGGACAGACTTGGACTAACTTTGACTCACAGGGTTCTATCAGGAGATGTTATGTTTGATTGAATGTGATAAAACTACTCTTTCTCTGAACTTTTTGACCCACAGACTCAACATATAGTCCCTGAGAATGGACCTAAGAGAAGGTAAATACTCTTTTTGAGACCTGGATTCAAAAGATTTTAGAAAAAAAGAAAAATGTTGCACAAGCCTCACCCTCAACCTTTTAAAGTCAGTCTTTTCGCCGCAATAAATGGCCCTGTGTCTAGCAGCAAAATTAATCAATTAATTGTACTAATTAAAAATTTAAAAGCATAATCAAAGATCATAAAAGGCTGCTATTATAAAATGCCCACTCAGAACTTCAAGTATTGTTTTGATGAATGAGAAACAAAAGGCTTAATCAACACTGTGGTCATCACCGTGTAGGAAAACAAGGTTCACCTTGAGTGACAGCCTAAGTTGCTAATAATCGCGCTACTTCTAGCGTGTGCTTTGTTTTATTATCTCCAGTGGATCCCCTGGAATCCAATTACTTGGAGCACGGGAAAGCACATTCCTGTTGAACACACCAGCTCTTATATCATTTGTCACGGAAATGGCCTTTTTGAATGGTTGACATTTATTGTCAATCGTGCAATGGAGACTTAATGATTACACTGTCTCTGAAGAAAAGTTTGAAGGAAAGAAAAGAAAAAAAAACTTTGCATATACATTGGCAAAACATACATTTCCTTTGTGTTGGTCTACAGGCTGAATGGTCTTATATGCACTAATATATATTGTCCATATATCGAGCTAAAGAAGGTCATACTGTCCTTTTAAGATCTAATTATATCCACTAGCATCACCCAGGTACATAAGCCAGGGACATCAGCATATATTCATCACTACACAGACACTAATACACGTGTCCTGTGCTAAACGGGAGAGAATTGTTTTGCATCAGCACCACCTGTGTATTTGCTGATGCAGTGCCGCCTAGTATGCATTCACAAGGCATTCATGGCCTCAGCAGTGTCAACTGTGCCACCTGCTGGAAGCCCACCACCGTGCACCAGTATCCACAGGGGCGTTTTCTCCTGATGGAGACACGCCAGTGAGGCTTACGGTAAAAATAGTTTGCCCTGCACTCCACCCTTTTTTCATAAAGTAGAGAGGAATATATGAGTGTTGATGGGAGAAAACTAGTTTTTTTCTTCTAATGGCGGGAGTACCTTACAGTGCACTGAAAAAGCAAAGTATTACAATGTATGACTGAAATGCAAATGTATGTTGAACAGACCTACTGTCACCTAGCCGTGGTTAATAGCCTCTGTGGGAGCTGCTGGACAGTGATGCAACAGTACAAGGTTTGCCAAGAGCAATTTTTGACTCACAAAGCCTATTATCCATGGTTGAAAGCCTTCTGCTGTACTTGGCTCACCTATGGATGGTGTGTGCCTGACTATCCATTAATAACCTGACCAGGTGACTGTTTATGCACAGCCATAATCTCTCCACAGAAATTAATGTGTATGTGAATTGAATTAAGATTATTGAACCTACAGTGACAGACCAGTGAAAAGAGTGATGTGGAAATAAAATGTTGGTGTTCAGCAGCAATATAGTTGTTTAGGTTTGGGTGGGAGCTGGAAAAACCTTTGTGTAGAAACACAGTTGTGGTTTTTCCAAATGCATGGTACTCGAAGTAGAGCTATCTCATCTTGTCTTTGTGTCCTTGTATGCACACTAGTACGTTGTACACACATCCTTGTGTATTTTGCTAAAAATGCAGTCTTACTGCCTTTGTATTTACTTTTTAAAGTACTTTGGCACATTTCAGGTCTGACACAGGAACTAAATTGAAATTTTCTGTTGTGTGACTTTAACTTTAAACATTAATTGCCATGCATTTCATTGGATGAAACGTTTCTTTGCAACAACTAATTTACTCACATGTACGCAGCAACTTTTTTGATAATTACTGCAAAAGGCTTGATTAAATGTCAAATTACAATGTAGTTGTAAAAAACTATTAAAATAGCACTGAAACATGAATTGAACTCGGTCACAGAAATAACATCTTTGATTTGGTCCTACCTGAAGATAGTTCAGTCAGCTTCTCACTTAGATAATAGTCATCAGGGTTGAGGGAGGGCAGCTGATCCAAGTACTGTTTTGGTATGAGGTACAGGACCTCAGCCACCTGCCCATCCTCAATGATGGACATTCTCTTGACTGAATTCTTTCGTTTCACTTGCACGCGGTCAACATTCTGACTGTGCCTGAAGCTGCAAAACTTCCCCAGGCTGTTAAGATTAGGCAGAGTCGGCATGGTGGTCTGCTCCTTTTTGATGTTCCCACAGAGGAGGGTGTAGCAAAGCCAGTAGGTGTTGACCAGGAGCCGACTTGGACCTTCCTTAAAATCCACTCCTTGTAGGACGTCAAGAATGAGGTGCGTAGATAGAGGCACAAATCAGAGGGAAAAAAAGAACTGGAGCTTGATGTGCAACTGCAGAGTAGGACATTGTTAAATTACGACAAAGATGCCTTCAGCAAAAACCTAACCCCCGACTAAGTTCCTGCACCTTTAGCCTCAGAGTTGAGGAGCTGTCCAACTCCACTTGAGGTGAAAGCATCAAAAAGCGAACAGTAAAGGTTAAACACACTGTGTTGCTGGTTTATGAGAATGAGATGTAAAGAAGCTTACACTTTGAGTGTCTTCTGCTCAACCAGACTGGTGCTTTAAGCAGCTTAGGGCTGACGTTGAGCCTATGATTAACTTCTGGGTGCGGTCAGGTGGAGACACATCAGGTTGACCCATCACATAGTGATCATTTCCAATATCTACGGTGTCTCTATGGGAATCATCTGTGTCAACGTCAGTTTTGAAAAACAAAAACAGAAATTATTTTTATACAATGACAATAATACATAGGGACTCAACTTTCTGCACAAATATGAAAATGTCTGCAAATAAAAATTCATTATATGTGAAATTTCCTGACATTTGGAAACATATCTATGTACAGCATGAATGTGATCCGAGACTCTCAGGGTAAATTGCAACTGAAACTCTGCCAGCCATTTGGAAGGTCAGTACCTGCAAAGTCATCCGTGCTGCCAAATGTGCACTATCCCACTGTTAATCATTAGCATCATGCTTAAGAATAAAATATACTGAAACTACCTCAGCTGCGGGGGGGAAACCTCAGCCATAACCCCCTGTTATCTTTCTTATTCGATATAAGAATCTGAACCCAGGAAGGATTGGATGGTCCACACACATCCATCTCCTCAACAAAGCAAAATCCATACAAACGACATGAAGTGATTAAATTTTTAACATCATGCACTCATTCTTGGATCAATGAGGTACTCGCCGCCATTGGAAATTAGGGTTCAATGTGAGGTGAGCAGCAAGGGAGGGGGTGAGAGAGCACGCTAAGGAACAACATAAGCCCACACGCTGATGTGGTTTTGAAAAACCACCATAAACAAAGATTTGTTAAATCAATTTTCAAAACAGAAATGCAGTGATAGTGTCTTCATGATTGATGACTAAAATTTCTTCCATGACATGTGACTGACAAGACTAGTCAGAGGTAGCTACATTTTTTTTTCTTTTACCAATTTTGATTGATAGTTTACCACAAGACAGATCATGACACAGCTAAAAAAAACAAAACAAAAACAAAAACAAAAACAGAAAAAAACAACAACTTCTGTGTCTGTAGTTTCCAAGCTTGGCCTACATTTAAGAGTCTTCCTTATCTCACAATGTGTGAAGACAACTAGCCGAGGCTGTGGCTTTGCTGAATATTTACATCAATACTTTAGTGCTTTGGCTTCCTTACAAGAACATTTCAAGTCCGAAGCTTTAAGGTGTGACAGGTATAGACCGAGCTAAAAGACGATCAACCAGCACTAGTACATTCAGACACATGGAGCACAGATTACTTGAGGACATGAGGCTACTCTGCTGCACTGAGCCACTGCCCTCTAAATATCATACACGCTGTACTCGCTTTGACACAACTAATCATGCATTCCACACAAACCGACCCACACATGCACAGAACAAGACTGCTGCACAGGCACAAATCAACATCACATAAAAAAAAAGATCAAATGTTTGCTTCTGCAAGCACAGGCTCCACACAAGAATGACAACATCCCCCGGTGCTTTTTTATGATTCCCCATCTTACCATCTAAACCGAAGCAGGAGGTGATTTTCTGGGCGTAGTTGCAGAGCCCGTCGTAGCCAGGCTGCTGCTTCGACGTATTCCTCTCTTCCATCTCTACACACTCCCACACACACCGTCCTCCTGTCCGGCTGCACTTTTACTTCTTCTCAAGCTCATCAATTATTTAGCCTTTTGCTAGGACACATGGAATGCGCATGCACAGCAAACCTTCTACAGGACATACAGCAAACACACAGACACAGAGAAAAGTGCTGATGCAGACGATTGAGCTGCTGGAGCATGAGCTGCCTTCTGGTCGGTAAAGGAGGAGGATTCAGATTGGGTTACTGCAGAATAGAGCTGTGCCTCTTTTTTCACCAACCACTGATTGTCTACATTACACTGCAGTGTAACAGGTACAGTGGCCACTGCTCGGGAGGCATTTACCTTATTCAGGGAAAAGGAAGGACTCATGGATGGTGGTAGGAATAAAACTTGCTCTGCTCAAAGTTTTCCAGACAGCATATGTCCCTAATAATGTCTGTTAAGACATTAAGATACTATTGGTGACAAGGCCAACCAAAAGAGGGAAGGTTACATTACAAAATCTACAGGCTCTATGACCTGAAATCTGTGGAAATGTTGCTATAACTCCACACTTCAATACTTGACTGCATATGTCAGTGTAAAATCTTAAGTGGGCTTCTGTGGCATTTCAATAGGAAACTATGTTTTAAAGAACTTTAATTTATTGGACATATATTATTATATTATTACATGTATTATGATCATATTATGTTACACTTAATTATAACAGTATTACATTGAATTAATCTGTGACTTGCAAACTCGGTTGGCATCATAAACAGAGACTATTAACTAAGCAGGCCAAGGTGAAAAATAAAATTCACAGCCACAGCTTTATAAAACAATTTAAAAACCATCAGGTAAAGACAACATGCAGGATCACTAAGTAGCAAAAGGAGGAAGTAGTCAAAACCCATCCAACAACCACAGACAGACCTTGAACTGCACTTAACTCCCTTGTTAAATTGCTTTTAACATCCATCATTTCCATCACTACTCTATGTTTAAAAAAAAAAAAGTTTTTTAACTGCTCAGCTAAAACACGTCAACATCCAAAGGTTGGTAACAATTTCTTTACAATCACACAAAAGGAGATTCTAGACTAAGGAAAATATCACTGGAACAATGATGACACTAAAAGGTTCAGATAGAGTTGTGAGCCCACATGGGTGTATTATAAGGTGGGGATGACGATGGATGATGATGGAAGGACATGCTACCAAGGTAAAAGCTGATGGCTCTGTTGATAAGAGGTCTGGGAGGGTGGAGGCCAGATGTAACTGCTGGACTCAGAGTGCAGTAATGGCTAATGCTCGTCAAAAAAAAAAAAAAAAGTAGTATGAGAGCGAGTCATTAGAAATACATTTTAAACAAAAAGGATTTTTGGTCAAAATATTATTATGGGTGTTACCCAGTTATTTTTCTGAATGTTTTTCCACAGATTGTTCATTAACATTACTGTAATGATTTGCATAGAACAAGAGTTCAAGGCAAGGGAGGACAGATCAAACGCTTAAAAAGTCACAAGATATAAACAAGCAGCAAATCATTACACATTCTTGGCTTGACTGTGAAAATACTCTGTAAATGAAGTTATCGATCACATGAGCTTGTTTAGCAACATGAGTTGCTAAAATACAGTGGTAGCAGTGTGGAAATAATTTTGAATAGTTAAAAATTATATTCAGAATTGTTTACACATTTGCCCTGCTGTGATTCCCAGCTCATTTGTCTCACACGTGTCACCTGGTGCCATAAAATGATTATTACTATTTCCTGAATGATCTGTGTTGATATAAAATAGGCTGACATTTGTCTAAATAGCTCAAATAATCGACACTTCACTATGTCAAAAGTGTAGTGTCCAGTGTAGCTAATTCTCATGAATATTGATGGACCTTTTCCGGGGGGTTTATGCGTACTAATCAGATCCTTGTACCACGGGGGAGCTGTCACGTGGTGCATGGGCTCTGAACTCCATCGATCTTTTCACCACCATTTGAACATATAGAATAGGCAACATCAGTTGACAGGGTTCAAAGCCATCCTCCTATACAGACTATAGCGACCCAAGCTACAATGACGTATCCTTCTGGACAATGGCGTGAAGTAACTGCTGAAGGAGCCGATGATTTAAGAAAAGTAAGCTTAAGGTTAAAATTGTAACACCTCTATTTATATCCAGATCCCTGTCAGTCAATGAGACAACCTGATCTAAGCCAGCAGCAGTAACAAGAGATTATCTCTTGTGTCTGTGAGAATTGCAACTACAGGACAGTAAAAGCCCAGCGGCTTTGGACCACTGTGGTCTACCAACAGACCAAATTAAATATAAAGTTTCAATAAGGAGTTCTGTTTTAGGCCTTGAGATTTACAACTTAAAGAGGTGCCGTGATGGTTTTGAAACTAAATACTGACTGACATTAATAGGTATAAGAGATTTCAGCTGTCAATCACACACAATGCCCACTCATGTGGCCCACTTCCCATTAGGCTTTGTTGCCTATTCTACTCAAAGTCTACAAAATTGCTTATGTTCAGACCATGAACTACTTTTTGTGTCTATAGATTATTCAAGAGAAGATTCTACCAAACAGATTAAGTAGGAGGGAACCACAAAAGATGAGCAATGAATGCCCTTGCCATACAACAAGACCACCAGTTTGTGGTACTTGATGTTTGTGTTTAATGTTCTCCAGGTGAACACAGTTCAGATTATTAATTTTTCTCTTAAATATCTAGGATTCATTTACTCAAAATTAAACAGCATGTTTCTTCTGTGTATAACTCTGTCTTCAGATCTGTTTGTTAAAACAAGAAAGAAAACAATAAATCATTTGCATTGATTTAATTAAAATTTTGAAAAAGAAATTGAACCTCAAAATAGTAAGTTTCAAAGCTTCCAATGAAGTTTAGTTAAAATCTGATGTTTGGTCAGAATTGACTTTTTTTTATTTTTAGAGTTTGAAAAACCTTCAAATATAACATCATTATACTTCATCATTTCACAATGTGAGTTCACACAACTCCATCAGCTACTGCACAGAAATATGCACCATCTTTAACTAAAGGGTCAAATGTCAAGGGCAGTGGTTATCACTGCTGGTTGTTTCAATAAAGTCTGACCTATTTATAGCCTGCATGCTCCAGAATACACCTCAACACAACAACTTGTAGGCTGTAGACTGTCCACAGAGGGCTGCAGCTGTGGTGTCATCCCTGCACTGGGCTAACCTACTTAGAATAACCGTCATTAGCATTATTAATACTGCCTCACAAAAGAGGAGCGAATGGACTCGCATCCTCGCTATTGCATCCACAGTCAACAGAACACACGCACGCACACACGCACGCACTCAAGCACACGCACAAACACAGAGACAAACACACACACAGACACAAAGACATACTGTATTTTCCACTATATACTCTATATGTTCTGTTATTAAGGATTCTGCGGCAAAGATACTCACCTCTAGCAGACATGCCCGGTAGGTAGAGTCTCTCTCTTCTTTCTTTAACAGATCAGGAGGAGAATTCTTCTGTATAGTTGGGGGAAGTGGGAACTACGTTGTGGCCCAATTTGTGCTCTGAGTTTTTGTTTTAAAATGTCTAGCGGGGATAGAGGGGAAGAGAGCCATACGATTTGGAAAATTAGGAAGACTAGACCGGACTGCCCGATGGAGTGAGCGCGCTCCACCGACAGGGCGTGTCCTGGAACAGACAGCATCCTTCCTGCTTTTTCCCTCAAGTTCATTATTGTCCATATTTGTACATAAGGTCACATGAATAGAAATATTTAAGTTAAAACGCATCTAGTTGTTTTATATGAACCAAATGTCTTGTATGGTTTGCCTGGGATGACTGAGCTGTTCTGTACTCTGCTACTTAAGCCATTTTAAAGTTGTCCAGCGCCCAGTCTGCCTGGGACAATATATGGTCTTTTGTCTGTAACACTTTAACCATAATATCCATTTTGCTTATACGTTTAAATATAAAACAATTAAAGCCGCAACCTCCATCTACGCGCTGCAATTTATATTCACTTCGGTTCAACCGTATAAGGGGTTATCCGTTATTTTTTTCAACTCACGTGGGTTTCCATGCACATTTCAATTCCATTGTATTATTGGGATCGGATATTTTGATTTAAATTTTGAAGTGGGGTTATTGATTCACGTTTTAAAAACATTGATCAACGTCCTTCCCAGTGTTTGGTGTATCGCTGGCTGTTTCAATTTGTATGCAACGGTCGTCGTCAGTAATTATAACACAGCCCTTGTCCTGTGTCCCTGCGGCCCCTGCTGGTCTACACAGGTATCGTTTGGCGGAGGAAGTGCCACCGTGTCCAAAGTAGAACGTACCTTGGTTACTGGCTGTAACGCCTTGTTTACAGTGGCAGCGCCAGGGCCTATGTAGTCTGACGTCCAATTAGAGTCAATAGAAGTAGCGTTGTATTAAGGTTAATTGTTGACGTTTGTTCTCTTGTTATAAGTGTCGTTGCATGAAACCTCCAATCTGGATCGCGGCGGCAATAACAGGAAGAAGAAGATAGAGGAATTCTCTAGGTCTTCTCGAGAGAAACTTGTCCAGTCGAAGAACAAAATGTTCTCCAAATTCACGTCAATTCTACAGCATGCGGTAGAAGCGGTAAGTTATTTTTCCAAAACAGCTTGATTCAATATTGTGGCTTCCTATTTTTAAACGTCTGTATTGTATGTCTGAACCTTCGGAAACGATGCTAACTAAAAAGCTAAAGTTAGCGCTTTGAGATTTAGTTGTCCGCCGTTTTAATATATCCCCTTGTGTTTGAAGAACCCCAATTACGTGTGTTCAGTTGTTATCGTACCGCTGTATAACGTATTTACATTTTAACGTCAAGTTCGTTTCAACATGCCAGCTGTGTTAAACGTGGCTCCAGAAGCTACGCTAGTTAGCCTAGGACCTTGGCTCGAACCGTGCTAAAGCAGCTAGTTAGCTGTAACCATACCGGGGTCCTATCATGGAAAGTGATGTCGAAATAATACGTCGACTCATACTCTTGTTGCGCAAACATGCCAGTTTTTTTTTTTTTTTTTTTTTATATATATATATATATATTTACCTTGCGTGTATTGTTAAAGCTCCATTGCTGTTTAGAAAACCAAACATTGTTGTTAGGTAGCGTGCTAACTTGTGAGAAACAACGAAAAACCTGCTCTGTTTAATGTTACAGGCTTTAACAATAGACCTATGGCAGGTGTGTTACGGGAAAACTCTCATTTTCCTTTTTGTTTTTTTTTTTGCGACTTACCGAATATAGCATAGAAACTTCAAGTCATAACTATGATTTTTAACAATTATAGAAAAGTTTTAGTACAATTTTTAGCTTAATCGAACTCTAGCCCTGACTTGCTGCTGAACGTCTCAGCTAATACCCTTAAAGTCGTATAACTTCAAGATGTACAACTTGACGTTATATATATGTAAATACATCATGGTCAACACAGCCACATGATTTTGTTTGTAATTCATGTTTTTTAGCTTGCTCCGTCGCTGCCCCTGCAGGAGGACTTTGTCTATCACTGGAAGGCTATTACCCACTATTACATTGAGACGTCTGGTAAGAAATGACAGCGAGAATAAGCTAACAACCTTTCAGTAGGTTGTTAGCGATGGTTATAATTCATTCAGACCTTTATTTTATAGTCTGTTCATACTCCACATTCTTAGATAATAATACAAGAATCTAATGACTTTTCAGAAGTTGCCTCAGGAAAAACACATTTCATTAATGTAAGGAATGCAGGGAATGCTGCGCTAGTCAAGTTAGCAGGGAAATTTGACAGCTCTATTTAGACAATAGTACCTATGTTGTCCATCATCACGTTTGCTAATCTATGTCTAAGGTTTGTATTTTTTTTGTAAGGACCATGTAGAAATCCAGTGAAACCTGTTGGTCAGCAAAATGCTTTTACTTTCTAAGCAATGGGAGTTTGTCTGTACTCTTATTACATAACTAAGCTGATTAATGCTCCCACTTAAGTGAAAACAATCTTTGGGACTATTGTTTGTTTCGGTAGCTTAATGTGAAGTGCTTAGAAGCACTAAGTGCACAACTGTCAGCTGAGTTAACTATGCACTATTGGTGTGATATTGTACTTCAGGAAATTTAAAATAAAAGATATTTAAAAGATAATTTAAGATAAAAATTTATAGTAATCTCTAGTCAGTGGAGTATCTTTTTGTCTATGAAAATATTTACTGCCAATATTAGACATTTTTATTGGCTGTAATTTCAAAATGTCGTGTTTTTGTTAGATGACAAAGCTCCAGTCACAGACACAAACATCCCATCCCACCTGGAACAGATGCTGGACATTTTGACCCAGGAAGAAACAGAAAGGGAGACTGGAGAGACTGGACCCTGCATGGAGTATCTCTTACATCACAAGATTTTGGAGACGCTCTACACTTTAGGCAAAGCTGATGTAAGTCAGTTTTATTTCTATTTTTGTGCACAAACATACAAGACTATCCTGAGTATATTGCTTCAAATACATGTTTGTCTTGATGTATGCTTTTCCCACACGAACAGATAGAGTTAATGTTGTAGATTGTTTTAAATAGTAGTTTTTGTTTTTGTGATTTTTCTTTTTCTTTTTCCCTGATCAGTGTCCACCAGGGATGAAGCAGCAGGTGCTGACCTTCTACACAAAGCTTTTAGCGCACATTCGACAGCCTCTCCTGCCTCACATTAATGTCCACAGGCCTGTACAAGTAAGATGCTGCAGTCTTTTCACATAGTTTTTAAATGTCCTTTATCTTAACTTGTTCCATTAACTGACAGCTTACGTAAGTTGTGACTATTTTTTTCCTGCGGCTGCTGTCAGAAACTGGTGCGTCTGTGTGGGGAGGTGCTGGCTGCTCCTACAGAAAATGAAGAGATTCAGTTCCTTTGTATAGTCTGTGCCAAATTGAAGCAGGACCCATATCTTGTGAACTTTTTCCTTGAGGTTAGTTAATGTAACACAAACTACAGATTTGTTACATTTTATCATGTACTGCAGATCAGAAACATTTTATTTTATTATTCTATTTGAAGAACAAATCAAGAAAATCTGACACGAAGAGTCCTGAAAGAGCAGAGCAGGTCAAAGCGCCAGACACTGGTCAGTCTGGGGCAGAGAGTCAAGCTGGCTCCCCAGAGGAGCCACAGAATGCTGCTGCTTCCACATCAAGTCCAGCCAGCAGTAACAGCAGCAATTACAATCTTGTCACTTCTCTCCTCAATCTCACAAAGAGCCCTGTAAGTAACCTTTGGTTTACATGAATAATTTTCTTTTCTTTGTTGTCAGTTAAAGATGTTATACTTAACCTATATATATTTTTTCAATCTTTTTCTAGGATGGCAGGATAGTTGTGAAAGCATGTGAAGGCCTGATGCTGCTGGTCAGTTTACCAGAGCCTGCTGCTGCCAAGTGTTTAACAGAAAACACTGAGCTCTGTGAGCTTCTTACAGGAAAACTGGTTTCCTTCTACAAAGCCCTGCCACAGTCTATAGATCCTTTGGACATTGAAACAGTGGAGTCTGTCAATTGGGGGTATATATATATTTATATTGGGAGTTACTTTTCATCAACTGAAATTTTGATCTATGTTTCTATAATGAATATTCAATTAAACTTTGCATGTTTTGCTCTCTTTCCAGCCTGGATGTATATAACTTGAAAGAGGATGCTGCTGTTTTCACGGGGAAGAGGGCTCTCATCTCATTTCTGTCCTGGTTGGATTACTGTGATCAACTCATCAAGGAGGCTCATAAGGTCCTTTTGACATTTCCACCATTGTTGTCTGACTGCTCGTTTCATTTTTTTTTTTAATTGACGTGTCGATCAAAGAAAAATGAACAGACTTTTTTTCTCTATCACAGTCAGCGGCTACAGTGATGGCAAAAGCAGTGAGGGAAAGATTCTTTGTGTCTGTGATGGAGCCACAACTGATGCAGACGTAAGCACCTGATTCTTTTTTGTTTTCTGTTCATAGTCTTCATGCTATCCTTCTTTTGGGTGCCTTTGCCCGTGATGCTCATGTTGGTGTGTTTGTGTTGTGCACAGTTCAGAGGTGGGCATTCTGACTTCCACAGCGCTGCTCAACAGGATTATCAGGCAGGTGACATCAGAGGTTCTGCTGCAGGAAATGGTTTATTTCTTGCTGGGAGAGGAGAGGGATCCAGAGAGTCCTGGGACTGTTGCTAAGAATCCACTGAGGCACAGACTTATTGAGCACTGTGATCACCTATCAGATGAGGTTCTTACCTTTTTTTTATTTATGTCTGTTGGAAGAGTACATTTTATTTGTACATCTTTTTCTCATTGATATCAGTGTCAATAATATCGTCCATAGCTATCTGCCCCTCAAAGATTCTTTATTGTAGTGAACTGAATCATGGTGAATTTTAATTGGGGCATTTCTGCCCCACTAAATCATACATTCCTGTCTTTAAGATAAACACTGGCAAAATCAATGTTAATTAATAATAGGTATTAAATCAAACGGTAACAAAACTACCTGTGTGCTTCCTGTCTCCAGATCAGCATCATGACGCTGCGGTTGTTTGAGCAGCTGATCCAGAAGCCCAACCAGCACATCCTCCACAGCATGGTGCTCCGGAATCTGGAGGAGAGGAACTATCTGGAGAACAAACCACAGGAAGAGCGAGAGCCTCTGGAGAACGGCCAGCCCCATGATGCCGTGTAAGGGTCCACGCATCTGATCTTTGTTCTCCCTGTCAGCACTACACATGCACTTTTGCACAAACACAATTGGAAAGAAATAAAAGGAATGCATCAAATTGTGGTGTTTTTTTACCAGATGTACTGCAGTTTCACAGTTTTTTTATGAAAATCTAAAGTTAGTAATTAAAAATTGTACTGGAGAGAGATCATGCAATAATAGTAATAAAATATTTTGTTCTTGTCCTAATGTAATGAAAACAACAACAATCAACAAAAATCTATTTGTGTAATTATTGAGAATCACACTTCTACCTACATTGATGCATCTCTAATATATTTTTAGTAAAGTCACACTTATCTTTTAGTCCAACAAGTTATCAACAGGTCACACGTGATGTCATCAACCATGTCCAACAAGTTATCAGGTTAGTAACAGGTCACACGTGATGTCATCAACCACCATCAATATAGCTCTGTTCAAAATGCAACAGTTATATTATGACCAGTTTGTTGATCATATTTTTAGAGAAAAACTCACAGGGATGTTTGTGTCCTGTAGTGACCTGGAAGAGGATCCTCTCTTTGGTGACGACCTCTCTCCAGACAGCAGGCTGTCTGGTTCTGATTGGCTCAGCTCCTCACCTCCTCAAAGTCCTGAGCACTCAAAGCCCGATGGGAAAACAGAAGTTCACAAGATTGTCAACAGGTAAACTTAAACATGTAGTACGCCGTATACTTTGACAGTTAGAGTAGCTGTTGCTTTACATGTTAATGTTCTAACTGTAACATTTATAATTGCCTCCAGTTTCTTGTGTTTGGTCCCCGATGAAGCCAAGTCTTCCTATCAGGTTGAGGGCACCGGCTATGACACCTACCTCAGAGACGCACACAGACAGGTGAGTTGCGAAACTGCTGCTGTAACTACAAGTTGACACCATTCCCAGGTATTTCTTCAAAACTTAGCTGATGCTATTGGAAAAACACTGTAAAATTACTGTCCTCACCAAGCAAAGGAATTACAATTACAAATCAGGTGAATTTCCTCACTCTGGCACAGATAAAGAAAATACCCACATTAAATAGCTCATTTTTTGCTACAAAATAAAATATCCCAATATTTTTAATCGCACAGAAATTTAGACCCGATGCCACAGTCCCTCAGTCCCCACAGTAAATATACTGTCTGCCATAGACAGACTGACTCACTCATTCTTTTTTTTTTTTGGAATTGTCCATCATAGTTCAGGGACTTTTGTGGTGTTTGCCAACGGTGGGACTGGCGTGGAAATCCAAAGCCTTTTGAGAAGTGTAACCTTGACGTCCCGTTCTTTGAAGGCCACTTCCTGAAGGTTCTCTTTGACCGAATGGGTCGCATCCTAGACCAGGTTGGTAAAAACAATGACAACACTAAACAATGTTCAGAACAAAAGCAGAAAAGAAAAAATATATATATATATAAAATGTATTTTTTTTAAAGAACATGTTTATTTTAGACCTAATTAATGTTCTTGGGCCTTTTGGGAAATTAAAATATATCTTTTCATTTTCTTAATACAACAACAGTACTTGGTGTTGATTATTTGGATTCCTCAGCCTAACGTTTATACTCTAATCTCTTCTCCCAGCCTTACGATGTGAACCTGCAGGTGACCGCGGTCCTGTCCAAACTGTCCTTATTACCACACCCTCACTTACATGAGTATCTGCTGGATCCTTATATCAGCTTGGCTCCAGGCTGCAGATCTCTCTTCTCTGTCATTGTCAGGGTAAGAATTCTGTTTGTTTACTTTTCTTTTTTTAAATATCCTGGTAACTTTACCCTAATAATTTAATACCATAAAAAGGTTGAGTGTTGTTAAATGTTTGCTGCAGCAAAACAAAGTGATAATTCAATCAACTGCTGCCATTTTCAAGGCTGTGCTTCTCTAAACTCAGTCTTAATAATTAAACATGCTGCTACTTGAATTGCCTTACAACAAATAGAACACCTCCTTGTTTGTGAGTAACGACGGCTGCAGGATACATGACATCAGTAGCTAAAAAAAAAAAAAAGGGTCAACGCCAGATTTGAATTGTCTAAGTTCATATTAATGAAAAAAACTGGTTTGCGTATAAAAATGATGGGATCTTTTTTTTTCATTGCTCAAAAAAATGTTAATAGAATAAATTAGCTCAGTAGGTGCGATTGGTTAAAGTGCTGTGTAGGTGCACTTGATTTTATTGATCTCATAAATCAATAACAAAAATCAGACTTGTTAAAATTATCTTAATGTTATGTTCTACTACTATTATAGTAATAATGTATTACTTACCATATTATATATATTCTACAATGAATAGTATTCATACTGTAAACAATCAGAACAGTTCTAGGAGTTCTTTGCAAAATGATTACAACAACACAGAAACAGTTTACAAAAATAATTAAATTAATTAACACAATACTGTCTTTTATGATAGTAGTTGATACATAAATAATGATTAACAACAACAAAACAAGGCACAATAGTGTGTGTGTGTGAGAAAGAGAGAGATGTTGCCTCTTAGCTACCAAGCAAGTGACTGGTGACTTGTCTTGTTTTTGTAAAATTAAACAGTTACTGTGTGTTTACTGTGTGTTCTGATGCTGCATGTGTCAGGTGGTGGGAGATCTGATGCTGAGGATTCATCGCATCCCAGACTTCACACCCAAACTGCTGCTTGTGAGGAAGAGGTTACTGGGCCTGGAACCCGAGGGCATCACGTAAGGACTTCACACTTGGTTGCATTTCTCCTCAATGTGTTCACTTTTGCAGAAATGGTCCTGGTTTTTTCCCTCAGCATCGACCACACGACTCTGCTGGAGGGAGTGATCGTATTGGAGGAGTTCTGCAAAGAGCTGGCAGCCATCGCCTTCGTCAAACACCACGCAGCTGCCTCCTCCTCACCCTGATCAGTCCCACTGTCCATCCATCTGCTTTGGCCAGGTTGACAGGTCAGGAGAACGCCAGGCCTCCTTGGTTGTGCTGGTATCGGTGGCACAGGGTCAGAACTCATCATCAAACTGCTCATCCTTACAAGTTTAAGCCCACTCCAACGGCTTCTTCCTCCCTTCTCTTCTGACCTCTAAGGCTCCAACATTAAAAAAAGTCTCTGGTCTACTTTTGGAGCCGATCGGAGCACAGACACTGCCCAGCCTGCAGAGGAGTAAGAAGAGAATGAGGAGCAAAGAGGCTGAGTTGGAGTTAGATGTTTTCCGGATTCCATTCAGCCTCTACGTTTTCTTACCCACGTCCACCCACATTCAACACCACCACCAACATCTTTCTCTTTCATCAGCCAGAAGCTGAAAGCCCTGCAATTATTATGTCAAAGGGAAAGTTGTGTATTTATTTCCTGTCTACTTTTCATCCATTTGTAAACATCGATGCCTTAGTGTGGTGTCTCACCATCCAGTTACAGGAGACTGTTTCCTTTTGAAACTTTTTTTTTTTTAACTTCACCTACAACTCTGTGTAGATATTTACTAAGATACTGGGATGCAGTATTTATGATACTGCAGTCATGTTTTAAATGCCAAGTCCTTTTATTTATTGGTGTGCTTTATGGTTGCCTTTTAATTAATGTGTGAAGATAAAATGAATCAAAATTGCAGCGGTGACAAACGCTGGTGTTTTCCCTCATCTGTAATCTACCATCGTCCAAAGACACCTTTCATCTCGGCTGTTATGACGACACGCTGAAATTTGCACATGGACCTCATTGCATCGCATTGCACTTGTTACATCGTTCACCTACATTTATGCTCCTCCTCGCTGGTGTTGGCTTTTGGAAAGTGTCTTAACTGGCATCTGGAGACGTCCTGTTCCTTTACAGTGTTTGTTCCAAACATTATCTGTATTGTTTGTTTTTTTTAAGCTATTATAAATAATTTCACTCTGATTTTGTGTGGGTGCAGTGGAATAATCCTTTAGTGTCTGTTACTGAGGAGGCTGCAGCAGTGGTTCATGGTTTAACACATTTCTGATTTTTTTTTTACGTCCTGAGCATTCATTTAGAATGTATGAGAGTGAGAAAATCTAACAGATTCTTTCACTCTCGTCACTGAATCAAGTTATTGTTAAAAAAAATATTAAAGTAATATTAAAAATGTTGTACATTGATCAGAAGTCAGACATCATCTCCTGCTGTTTTAACCAGAAGAGTATAATTTGAGACTAAGGTCTTTACACACGTCTGTTTTTTCTAAATGAATTCTGTTGTTTGGTAATTTGGAATCTAAAGAAAAGTTGAACAAAACAAACCAATTGAGATGTTTTTGCTGCAGTGGCAGAAAACTCATATGGGACACCACTCATAAGTAAATATATAAATTCCTACATTTACACACACATATATATACATATATAAATATTTGATTGGTGGTCCATTTGAATGTGTATAAATATGACAGTGAATGAAGAATTTAGAACTTCAATCTAATAATTTTTCAAAATTTCATCAGATTTTTGTTACTTAATATTACATTTCAATAATAATGCATTGTTTTATACAACTATATATATAATTACTAATTGCCACAAAAAGTTTAACAGTTTTGTTTCTGTTCACTGTCCGATTTAGTGTGAACCACTGTCTGCAGTTTCCTCAGAGCTTGTTTATCATCAGGTGTTTTTGTTGTTGTTTTTATGTGTGTATCTTAGCAGTATTATGAATTCATGATAAATTTGAGAGACTAAGAACATGTACTCATGGTGCTGTGTATGGATGAAATGTTTTTAAATCTACAGTAGGTGACAGTAAAAACAATTCAACGTGTTTCTCATGTCCATTTTTAAATTATCCCGCATCAGGATAACTTAAAAAGACATTTTAAAATTTTTGTTCACTGTTCCCAGTGTGACTGTTGTGTGGATCTGCCTTGTTCAGGTATGTGCGTGCGTGCTTGACTTTTTACTGATGTGGAGATTGTACAGATTGACTTACCGGAGCTGAGAGTTTCTGGTTTGAAACCCTGCTTCCTCTTCATGTCACTCTGAGCTTCATTATGCAACAACATGCATGGAATCAGATTTGCACATTGTCTTAATTCATCCCTGTTCATAATGTAAAAAGAACACATTGTTAATTCTGTTTGTTTCAGAAACCAAAAAAAAAAAATCATTGAACTTTTACCAGAAATAACACTTGTATGAGGAAACTTTTTTTAAATTGTCAATCATACCCATTTTGAAGCAACTCTTCATCGTCTCCATCTTTCTCTTCCTGTACAGGTGTGTATCGTATGTGTACAATAGCAATAGTACTTACTACCTGGTGTATAAATGCATGCCTGGACGTTAGTTTTCACTCTGAGAAGAGAAAAAAAAAAAGAGTCAGCGCCACCTGTGATGACTTAGTTCTGAGCTGCAGATCTGATGCCTTACCTTCACACTGTAGATCTGAAGAGTTAAAATGTGAAGGTTTTCTGCTGTGATCTTATGCTTTTCCCTTTATGTTGTACAAACTAAATCTGACCTGTGATAATGTACCTGACTAATTTAACCTGTCAAGGGCAGAGCAGGGCTCAACATTCCTAAATATGACAAACTAAAACAGTGAGTTAACAGCAGGTGGATGATTTTGTATTACACCTGTTTTATTGGATTTATCCAATATCCAAATCCAAATGATGCAAATATTTCTTTAAATGTCAAGAAAAATTTACAGTTACTGCCGAACATCTGACCTGAAGTTTTAGCCTTGAATAATGCATGCTGGGTGTCGAGTTGGTCGAAGTGCATCAGGAAAACAAAAGCTTTGTGTTGACATAACGTGTATCAACTCTGTCTAAGAGTAACGATAAATGGACAGGCGCTGTGATTATTGGATATACAGTAAAACAAGCGATATTTTGCCCATGCGTTAAAAAAGTTTATCAAATTAATCTTAACGAACGTGTTTATTCTGACAGTCCTATACATCACTGCACTCTTCATTTATTTCTCTTCTGTTTCCATCTCTTCACTACTGCTTTACGCGTCATTTGTCGTTAGCGACAGTCTGCTCTTGTTGAACATGACCTGTCCCAATAAAAAGGCTTCATGGGATCATTTTGTCACATCTCTTTTTTTTTTTTTTAATTACAAAATCTGTACAAGCGACAAATACACAAAAATAACCATTTCTTTCCCTTGAAAAAAAACAACAAATCCTCGTACTTTAAACTCAACAACCATGACTGAGGCAACACTGCAGCAGGAGAGAGAGAGAGAGACCATGATCTCTGCTGCCCGTCAATGACCTGGAGACTTAATCCTCCGTCAGCCAATCATTGGCTCTGAACCAGTCATCCAGACCAAGCTCCAGAAATGAGAAGAAAAGAGTCGTAATCTGTGGGCAAAGTTGAGGATTGTGTGACAGGGTCAAGGGGTTGAGTTAATCTGATGAAGGACATATATATATATATATATA
>NC_024318.1:14207681-14217986 GCF_000523025.1 Cynoglossus semilaevis | reverse complement strand
TATATATATATATATATATATATATGGAAAGAGGCACAATGGTGCAGAAAGAAGGTCCTCGGTCGTAATTGCTGAGACCAGACAAGTTTGGTGAAAGAAGTTGGAACTCTGCAGAAAACACTTGACGTACATAAAAAAAAAAAAAAAAAACACTTGTTTGGAGTTTGTCATTGTGCATTATTAAATAGAGAAAAATCTGAGTTGGTGGTCGCCTGAAGGCCGCCACGAAGGTTATTATTTCTCCATTGTTTTAACTATTAGAAAATCGAGCTACAGAAATTAAGCCAGTAAATGTGCAGCAGCTCTGGCTTGGTTTTTCTTTTTATCTTGTAAATTGCAGTGGCATTTGTAAAGACAAAACTAGGTGCCTGTATTTGCTGGAAATGCCAACAAGACCATTGACTACAGTCGTTATTTCTGCTCCTCATATCATTTAGGCTCAAAAGAAAAACATAATTCACTGCCGGTTGTTTTGTCTACAGTACGAGCTGTTGTTCACAGTTTAGCATGTTTGTACCAGCTTCAACAGAACACTGCACTGCTTAGCTATCAAAGCTACTGTCCCCATGTTTTCGCCACCACTCCATAGCAAGCGTGGTGTTAAAAAGAGCCAGCAGGAGGCGCTGCACTCGCAAACATGACTTCAGCTATTTTGCTTTGTTCAGCTGACATACTGAACTAACCAATCAGAACTAACCAGTAATGGCAGCAACGCTTTCTCCTGAAAAGGTTATCTCCACAGCTGCATCCCAGAAGACAAAACCACCAAACCTATCAGCACTGTAGCAATAAAATAACACAGAAGTTCCACATAAAGTGCCGCAGCAAGGCCTCACAGCGAGCCAGACTGATGTCAGAACAGAGGATGCTGTTTGCACTGAAATGTTCTGGAGCAAGAAAACAAAAAATAAAAATCTCTGACAAACACTGAAATACTGCTGGACAGACAACCAATGTCGACCAAAAGAAATAAAAAATAAAATAAAAAATTTAACAAGTCATCCAGCATTACTCTTCCACTCTGTAGTGAAAACTGCCAACGGCATGACAGCGAGTCAACATCATAAATGGTATATTAAATTAATTTACATGAACATGTAAATAACTTTCCTTATGCAAATCATTTTCATGTACATACATAAAAGCCAAAGAAACAAAAACATAAAAAAACAACTACATGCTGTTGCCAAAACTAAACCAGGCTAAAAAAAAATAATACAAGTTGTCGCTTAAAAATAATAATAATAAAAAAAAAAAGTATGTACATTTTTTAAGTCAACAAGTGTTTTTAAAGTCACACACAGACGCAAAGGCTCCTGCACAAACAGCTCACACTGGAACATTCTGACACACTCATGTCTCTTTGGCTGGTGTGAACCTCTGACACCAAACGTGTAAAATAACACACAAACACACACACACACACAAACACGCACTCAAAAATACAGGGTGTTTTCCCATTTCCTATGCATTTGGGATAATGTAACATATATGTACATATATACATATACACACATATGTACATATATACCTACATGCATATATACGTATATATGTACGTTTACATATATACATATATAAATAGATGCATTTCATGTATTTATATGTTATATATATATTACATATAAATATATAAAAAATATTTATATATATATAACTTTGTATAAGGTCATTAGGAAGGCATCAATGAAACGATGTACATGTATGTATGTACGTGTGTGTGTGTCCCTGGGTGTACTGTGTTACAACGCTCCCTCCGTCAGTCCCTGTCAGTCGCTCTTGGAGTTGTGTGTGGCGTCCAGGTTGACCACCTGCAGCTCTGTCAGGTTACTGCTGCTGCCGCTCGACTGCTGCCCAATCACCATCTGCAACACAACAAGCCTGCATCAGTGTGGGAGGTGGCCAACAGCCAATCACAAGTCAGCTCACAGCACCCGGCACAGATGGACATCCTGCTTTCGCTGCATGCTGTTCAACATGGGGCCGTGTAATCCTGAGGGGACGCTAGAGATTTCTGTGAAATCACTTTGAATAACTGGATGGAAGTTTGTGTTTTTTTCCATAGTATTAATTTACAGCTGTGTATTCATCATCTGGTTATAATGAAATAACAGTGTTGGAGTTGATTATTTCAGCCAGAGTTTAAATCCAGGTCACTTTTTCACTAGAACACCATCAGTCCATATAACCGTACAGTCCAAACTTTAAAAAACCCACTCTCTTCCGTGCATGCTAACACTGGTGTTTTGTTTAGTCTGTTGCTCGTGTCTGTTGCCTCTCATCATAAGTAAAAGCGTGACGACCGTTCCAAATTCATACAGAGAGACGACAGGGGGCGACCTTGTAGCCTCTGTGTGCCAGTGCTCTGTTAGGATGCATTAGTGCAGACACGTGACATGCTGGTTGCATAGGGAATATGAGAGTTTCACTTGTATAATGCAGATCTTGCCGTACTGGGTGTAGCTGCACGGCGGAGACGGGGATCTGGACAGTGCCTGGAGGTGCAGCGAGGAACACCTGAGGGACGGCACCTGAGAGACAGAGAGAAACAACATTGTTCTACCTGCAAACACACCAGGTGTGTGTGTGTGTGTGTGTGTGTGTGTGTGTGTGTGTGTGTGTGTGTGGTTGATCAACAGCAGGACTGTGTGGCTCAGAGTCTCACCCGCATCTTGGCCCTGTGAGTGGGACATCTGCATGGCTGACGTGCCCTGGGAGAAGGCGTTGAGCACTGCCAGCCCTCCGTCAGCTAAAGTGGGCGTAGAGGCGTACATGACAGCGTGGGGGCTGTGGTACATCATGTGACCCGCCACAGACGTTGGGACTGACGAAGTGACGATGGTTGCTGGGAGACTGGCTGGAAGACAGTAGGAGGGAGGGCGAGAAGGGTGTCACACGAAGGCCAGAAGGTAGGTACAAGTGTTGACCAGCAGATGGCGCTTAAGGTCCGTCTAAATACAACTACAAAAGTCTGTCTGCAGTGCAGTGGAATATTAATAAGAACAAAGAAATATTTATAGATGAAGAAAATGTATTTATTAATTACATTTAATGTACATTGTTGTGAAAATCCTTACATCGATGTCTCAATAATAATTTCTCCCAGCAAATTTCAGTAAGCGTGCATGAAAATTACATATATCTACGTCCTAATCTACGGAAGTCTGTCGGATTATTTGTTGGAATACCCTATTTTACCCACAGGTGACACTAAATCGCACATTTGTTTCATTCTTTGATGTTACTGCACTGTTTAAAAATAATCCATGTGAGTTAGATTCTTCTGACATTTTTCCCGTGCTTACCTTTCCTCTTCCTTGTTTGTTCAGACGCCCCCTAGAGGACGTGCACCTGACCTGTCCAAACCACTGGTTTTTAAAGTTTTCTTCAGTAAGGCACTATCATTGTTTGAATCTATTAGTGCTAATAATAGAGTGGAGCAGACTAATGATGATGTCAGGACGCCTGACCTCGTCAGTATTTACGTCCTTATTATGATGCACAACGTCATTTACTTTATGTATAAAATAAGGCAGTCACAGTTAACAAAAACAACTTTTAAAATGTTAATATATTTAGCTTCAAAGCACTGCTAGAAAGTACTCTGATACTTACAGTACTGTGGAGATGAGTACATCTTTGATGAAAAATATACTGTGCTTTTAATGAGCACTATAAAACTAAACAACCAAAAGAACACTAAGGAAATAAACACGGCTGAAGTTTAACCCTTGGTGCAACATTTTTTATAAAAAAAAAAAAAAAAAAACAACCCACAAAATATAATTAAGAAATACTAAACCCAAAATACTTTAACATGCTACAATATTTTTAACCATGTAATACCCTCAAGGCTAATCTGGGTAATTGAACTGAACTGATTTGTCCTTGTTATGGGCTGTTTCAATGATGACAAACTGACATTATAAAACATAAATATATATATATATAATATACCTGATAATTTCCTTGGTAAGTTTCACTTAGAGTGGATAAAAAAATCAATATCAAAAAGGATCAATTTGGGATTCACAGACACATACTGTATTACTAGGTACTGTCGAATTCAAAAGTATAATTCAAGAGTACACATGTACTTCTTATTCATTTAGAGTAGTAATAGTAGAATCATTAAAATGTATAATTTTCCCCCACCTTCTTCATTAATTCTACAGCAGTGTATGTGACCTCTGCCATCTCCATCATCTAGAACTTCAGCCACCGTCATCAGCATATTTATACCAATAACATAACCCTTTAATCCCACGACTGTAATCTGCTACGAACTAACCAACAACTTCTAAACACACACATTAAAAGGAGCAGGTTGGTAAGGGAACCTACCAGTGGAGTTAGTGGAGATGTCTTGGCTGTTGTCATTGTTAGAGGACTGGGTGTTGGGGTGGACCTGGATGGCCTGGAGCTGCTGAGGAACGCCTGCTCCTGAACACAATCACAGAGAAGGCAACAAGGAGCAGATGAGTCTTCAAACAGCCTGAGGAGGAGCAGCGGCTGCAGTAGCAGTGTGTGAAGGACAACAGTGGCGACGACAGTATGAGCAGTGGAAGAAGTTGTCATGCATTAGCATTAGCAGCAGCAGCATCCAATGTGATTATGATCAGTCAAAGCAGACACAGGTGTGGCAGCAGGCAGAGCAGGTCACCTGTGAGAGAGACAGCAGCAGGAAAGCGGAAGACAGCCTGCTGTCCCTGCTGAGGCTGCTGGGCGGCAGCCAGCGTCTGACCATGCTGCCCCTGGAGGGTGAGGGAGTGCTGCTGCAGCTGGCTCAGAGGAATGGCAGGGGTGCCAGGAGGAAGAGGAGTGCCTGCTGAAGGTGGAGGCACAGAAAGTACATATGAAATACATACGAGTTCAGTGCACAAACGGTACACACACCTGCAAGAACATGAAGACTGTTTTAATCTGATTAATCACAGGTTAGCTCTGGATTCATCACAATAAATTAAGATTATATATATATATATAATGTATTTTGTGCATTAATTTTGAGTCATACCGTTGCATAGATTTCTTGACAGTTTTGGTTGTTTGGTTAAACACAGAGACAAGGGCATATACTGCAGCTTGACTGTGAGGTACTTTACCTTGACATTACGACACTTTTGTGTCAAACAATATATGTATACACACACCTCCATGTGCGGTAATTAGGCAGAGCTGTTTAATCTGCCAGCTGGGAACATTTATGTGTATGTGTGTGCATGTTGTTCCACCTGGCACTGCTGCTATGTGACAGACAGGTGGTGGAGAGGAGGACAGAGGGGGGGGGAGAGAGAGAGAGTGAGAGAGTGAGTGAGTGAGTGAGTGAGTGAGTGAGTGACAGACGATGCCTTCAAATGTCAGTAAAAATAACAGGATGAACCCACATCATCCGTGCGTCTGTTATTTTGTATCAAACAGCTGACAGGAGACACTCAGTCACAATTCACTTCACAGCTGGAAGACAGACAACGCTAACGGGCTCTGGACCTTTCTTCATCTTCACATATGTCTGTGAGGAGTCAGCCTTTTGTAAATTCAAGTCACATCATTTACTGTAAAAAATAAATGAATAAAAACCACAACTACTCAAAGTGTCTGTCAATCAAACCAGTGACCTATTGTTTTAAGTCAAGAGCACAAACAACTACCTCCACTGGGTTGCCTGCCTTTCCAAATCGTATAACAGCGTGCCTACGACATAGAGGAAGTGTGACCAGTAATCACAGACAGAGTGGGTTCACAGACACGGCAGGATCCACCACATCAGAGGCTGCTGTCCAAATAATCGCCCAACAATTCGGTGCAGTCGGGGCGTCTTTTGTTTCAGTGTGTGTCTGTGAGGTTCCCCCTTAATGAAGGGTCACGTCAAGTTCAGGACCTCAAAGCTGTGGCGCCACAGAGTGCAGCTCTATTATGTTTTGGGCAGAGGGCATAGATCCTTCATTGAATATTCATGACTAATTAAGGGCCTTGTTCGTCAGCCACCATCTCTGGGTTTATTGTGTCCCTCTCACCTAATTATTCCTCTCCCCAAGTGACAATCAAAGACAGGACCATTTGCCGACACACAGTGCTTTCCTGGACACTGCAGGCTTTGTAGAAAAAAAAAAGGCAGTCGAGTGTCGGTGACTGTACATGAAGAGCTGTTGAGTGATGTAAACAGCCCGAGGAGAGAGGCAGCCGCCCTGAGATACATGAGGTGGTTTAGATGCCATTCAAATTCTAATCAGTTAATAAATCAGACAATGTACTGACGTCAACTAAACACAAAGGTCCAGCCTGGAGTCAGGTTCATTATACAGGACAGAATTATAGATTGTTACTAAAAAAACAAACAAACAAACAAAAAAAAAACTCAAACGGAGTTGATTTGCAGCGACATACCAGGCATGAAAGTGAACCCACTGGGCAGCTGCATGACTCCTGTGGAGGCACCAGCAGCCTTCAGGACGGTACTGTTGGCGCTGACGTTGCTGCTGGCCGAGACTGGTGCCAAGTAGTTGGTTACAGGAAATGAGTGTCCGCTGCTAACCTGCATGGTGGTGGAGGTGGTGGGTACTGTTGACTGACCACTGCTGGCAGTGCCTGGTAGATTGGCTACCGTTAACGATGGCTTCAGTGTATCCTGTAAAAAACAAAGGTAAAGCTCAGAGTTGGAAGGTCCTATTGGATTTGACCATGAGAAAAATAATTCAGCTTCCCTGCTAAAATAACAAAATTACATATTAGCTTCTAACAAAAGGCATTTGCAGTATGTAGCAGGAAATGAGAAGCATGTGCAGGCACACAGGCATTGTTATTTGGTCAGCAGAGGTAAAAGATAAATGAAGAGCTTTTGTTTGTGCTCATATGCAACAATGGAATCAGTCACTGGTGTTAATAAGGTTAGGTAATACAGTTTAGTTGTATCTTGATCGCCCTCTGATGGATTAAACATTCAACTGTCACATCAAAACTGTTGTAGAACTTTAAATGAGATAAGAACTTGCATTAGTTCAGTTTTTTTTTTTTTTTTTTAAGTCTTTTTTTTTTCGGCAACAAAAGCTATGGTGTAATGTGACTTTGCCTCTATGGGCAACTAAACACTGACACAAACCAGAGAGGGTTTCAAAGGCAAGTGTCAAGAACAAGGTAGAAAAACAGAGCCTTTTTTAATTATGCACATATGTGAAATATTAAAGGGAGCATTGATTTACTGAGTACTTCAGTTTCCTCTAAGGAATTTAATTTGCAAGTTTAAGGCTTAACAAAACAAAGAAGTAAGGAATTATAGTGTAATACAACACCTAGAGAACTCTATGAGAACCATCTGAACACTGAGACACTCCAACACCTACAGACTCATATGTGCACTGTTCACACCGTCTTCTTCCTGCATTCAATGCCGAGACTTATTAAGACGTTATTAAATTTGCTAAGGAAACAACTGAACCTGTCACTGAAAGAGGTGAAAACAAACAGATACGGTGCTGGTATAAACCTCTGGAGGTGAGATGTAGTATTATGTCATATACCTCTTACTGTAACATCCATAGAAAAGCAGCAGAGCAGCATGCGTTCGTGAGTGGGCTGCACGATGAGAGCAGCGTAGGCGTCGGGCCAGGACCATAAAACACAACAAAACCCACCATGCCTGTTATTCTGCACTCATAAAAATACTTACCACATAATACTAATGATTAGTAAGAGGTGAATGATAATCAGGTAACACATTAGGGGGCACTATTGTTATGCAAGTTCAATATCCTCTGACTAGTCAATAGAGAGAGAATACACAGGCTAATATAACAGTAATGGGGCAGTTGGATGATGTGAAACAGAGTAAAGTAAAGTGGCTCTTCAGGCAGTGTACTACAATAGTAGTAGTACACACCATCAGCATGAACATACGTGCTGTCTCCTTTTTTTTCCTCTACACACAAAATAAAACATCTTTTAGACTTTGTCTTGTTAGTATTGGACTTTTCTGTCAAAAATCAGTTGTGAATTAAAATAAAAACATAAATAGGTCTCATTTTATGGAAAAAAAATATTTAACTGAAATCCAATACATTTAATCTAGAAAGAATGATTTACACAACAGCCTTAAGAACACTGGCTAAATATATTAGCACGACAGCAAAATGGTCTCCACTCAGAGCAGCACCTCCCACATATCAATCACCATTAGATAAAAGACAATTTAGGGGCAAAGAAATTATTTGCACATTCACAATCACTATCAGTGACCTGTTTCATTACAGTTCATGAACAGGTCGGCGGTGATGATCTTTGACTATGGACAAGGTTTCAAATTCAGAGACAATTACAAGCGGCCGTAAAAACAGTCATGACCAGACTAAACCAATATTGGCTTTTATATGTCACTGATTACATGGGTTAGAGGTCCAGACAACATTCCAACCACAAACCAGCCTGTAATCATACATGGAGCTGCAGAGAAGATTAGCCTCCAATGTGATCAAGGATGAGTATCAAAGTCATTCATGTGGAACTGAGGACACATACAGAGATGTGTCTGTTAAAACTAAAGACGGCAGTGAGTGGTGAGTTAACCAGTCTGCACGTCTGTGCTCCGAGCCTCTGACAGTTCAAGGTCTTCTGTAACATAGAAAAGGTTGTTGCACGCAGTTGTTCTGCTGTTTCACTGAAAAAACAGGCGGATTAATTCACATGACAATAATCTACAGTCCAGTGACTATACAACTGTCAGCCCTGTTATTCATTACACACAGTTCAGTAGGGACACTGTGACACAGCTGTTGCCAAGTTTTCATTATCCCAAAGGACTTAACAGTTTTTTTTCCTCACAGTTGTTTGACTGATGTTTGTGAAGCAAATGGGAACTGCTCGACTGACGCAGATCGGGGGGTGCGGTGGGGGGGTTCAAACTGTTTTAACGAGGAGCTTTGATTGACTATAAACCTGGCTGGTGATTCCTCCCCCTAGGATACTCAAGACTTCTAATGTAGTTGCACACAAATGATTCCTGCTTTCAAACAACTTTATTTATTTGTTTAATAACGAGAGGCCGTCCAGTGTTTCAAGATGTTAGAGTCCATTCTAAATCAGATGAGACACTAAAAATAGGACAATCTTATATTCTTCTAGTGTTAAACCAGTAACTGTGGGCCAAAGATTTTTAAGGATCTGTAAGGAACATTACAGAAGGCAGGCCCTAGAACAGGGGTCACCAACTATATTTGTTGGACAGACATGTTGGGGTCTGGTCACTCAAATAAAATGGAATAAAAATCACATTTTTGTCTGACTTTCGACCCATGGGCCACCAGTTGATGATCATTCATCTCTGATGGGTTTTCGTTAACACATCTTTGTAATAGAATGTTACATTAGCTGCTAGCTGCCAAAGTATGATCATAGTTTTAAACCTGCCTATCCTATAAACAACATACAGACAAAAAGAGTAAAGAAACACCTCAGGAAAACACTGCAGCAAATGTCAGTATGGCACATTGGGAATCTGTGAAGAGAAGACAGATGATTGAGCTGGAAGGAGGAAGGCACACATGATGTGACAATAGAAGTCACTGACAGCCTGACTGTCTGATTGCAGGCAATGTCTGTCAACATCCCAGTGCAAGATTTAAACAGATGACTTCAATTGACAGCTAGACTGCCTTCACCAACTTCTTACATACTGTATTTAGAAAGTAGAAGACAAAGTACAACGTCACAGACTTCAACATGTCCAGTGGTTAATGTAGTAACCAGTGGACCTCTGTGAATAGTTGACTCCATGGCAGACAGCCAGTGTTTGTAAAAAGGCCTGGGAGAATTTCAACTTTGATGATTTATTAAAACCTACTGAACCATAAATAATCCATTTAGACGAAAGTTGAGGGTTCACCGCTGCAGCTCAGCCATACAATTAACATTCTTGTTAAACTCCATTAAGGACATGTTTAACAACAGTAAAAGCAATGCTTTAGGACAGGGGTCACCAACTATATTCATCTGTGGATTTCTCCTGACAGACACTTAGGTCGGACACTCAAATAAAATTAGATAAAAACACATTTCTGTGTTTATCTTGGCATCCAGTCGCAGGCTGGGTTGGATAGGCACGAATTTGGTTCACAGGCTGCCAGTTGATGATCACTGCTTTAGCATAAGGTATACTAACAGATTAGGTACACAGCAGTTGGGTTTCGTCAACCCCAGTAGTAGCACACAGAGTGTGAGTGTGTCACAGTGAGCAGAGACAGACCTGTGTGAGGTTTGGGACTAAGGACGCTCAAGGGGTCAGAGTACAAACAGCTGAGAGAACAGACAGCTGTA
>NC_024318.1:14205682-14207646 GCF_000523025.1 Cynoglossus semilaevis | reverse complement strand
CCAGTGCCAGCTGAAGCAGCAAAGCACCACGTGTGAAGACCGACGGCACCTGACACTCAACTGCTACCACCACTGAACCATTAAATGGTTGGAAAAGGAAGGTGACGTTTTACTCTGTACATTGACTAGAAACTCCTAGAGATACTGTAAATAGAACTGCTCTGGTTCAACACCACTGATATCTTTATCAGGCCATTTACCAGGCTGGTGAACAGCTATCACAGTTTGCTTCCACGGACCAACTGCTTTGTTTGACCATCTCCATGTGTCTCCTGCTCAGCTGGCCAGTCTATAAACAGCCCTGGATGTTAGTTCAGAGTCACGGCAGTGCATAGTAAACATAGGCTACGGTGGTGTAATGCATTCCTTTGGACTTGAACAGAGAGCAGAGAGTCATCTACGAGATGCAAACTAATTTCCTCCTTTATATGACATACTGTATTTAACGCTGAGTCAGAAAGTTTACACTTGATGTAAAATCCCCCTAGTGATCTGCTACTACAAAGGTTAAATTGACGTGAGTGTGTGTTTGAACGCCCATGACCATTGACGGTAAATAAAAGTATTACAGAAACAGAACATGTCACAACAAAACCCATGTCATTTATTTTATCCATGCTCTGAATAAAACTTGAGTCAGTCAGCCGAGGCTGTAAAGAAAATGGTGTACACTCACATATTGTATTATCTGTGCCTTTGTCCGAGCTCTTTATTTTAAACTAGACTAGACTACAACGACACTCAACTCATTATGGTTTTCCCTCTATTTTATAATTAAGAGCTTTCTCTGGTTATATTTGATCATCTTTTACTCTCCAGTAGTCCAGGAAGTGACAAAAAGAGGATTTAATATTAAACTTTATTAAATATTCAAAGTGTTTGATTACTATTTAAGGTCTATAGCTTTACTCTGGAAGAAGAAAACTAACCAGAGGGTGACTTATCCAACATCTCTCTAGACACAAGAAACCACCTGAAAGTCATAAAGTCATTTTATTTCATTTCGTCTCTTTTATGGACAAGTGACATGTAGAAAGGGTTATTTCAACACATGGAGATCTTCAGGAAGACAACAATTATTTAACTCAAACTCCTACACCTTTTTTTCTTGTCTGCGAGCAAATTATGCCACACTGTCTTAAATGTCCTCATTGCATTTCCAAACACCAAAGACCAGGACACCAGAGAGTGATTAAAAGGAAAAGGAAGCAAATGACACCCTATTCATGAGGGATTAATCACCCCTGTCTGAAGGTGACAACTGTCAAACTAGTCCAGTGTCAGTTAGAGAGCCCATTGTACACTTCACTGGTGGCTGGCTCTCATCTAATCTCCCATTTGCTGGCTCCCGTCTCCCAGTCTGTCACCCTGCCAGCAACATGGAATTTGCAGCTCCTTTTGGGACTGCTAAAAAAGGCAAGGCAGCCCAAGTGGAGGAGGTGCAGCCAATGGCGGCTGACCTGTCCAGTTGCTTGCTGTAAAATAAGGAGGGGGGTGGAGGTTGACATAATGCTGCTCGCCTCCTCCTCCAACACAGGCAACTGTGGGCTACTTTCCCTGCCGTCACAATCACCCAATTTGATAAGAGCTAAATGTCAGAGTAAATTATCTCAGTGGATGTCCCGTGTTCGGGCTGTAGAAAACTGTAAAAACATAAGTCCTTTTAAGGTGCAGATTTATTCACATTTGTGGATGTGTTGTATGCAGAATAATGGGGCCATTAAATCACTGGCAGCATGGCTACAGTTATAAGGCAAGAAAATAACAAACATGTCTGCTGCTGATCAGCACCGTGGCCTTGGTCTGGGAGTTCTCTGCACGCTATTTATTGCAGTGTCAGAGTGCAACGGACGTGTCGTCGGTACTGATGTGCAGAGCAACAACTTCAGCAGAATCATAACAACGGTGCACTGACAATAGTCAGGTGGAGAGACATAGATGATTACATGCACATTTCTTCAAAA
>NC_024318.1:14167262-14205647 GCF_000523025.1 Cynoglossus semilaevis | reverse complement strand
TGAAGTCTTGTACCACTAAAACACAGTAGAGGGCAAAGTAACTTTTTAGTTCAGGGGTGCCTAGACTTTTTTTTGGTTTGGGAGCTACTCTTCAAATGACCATGGATAAATTGATCTACCTACATTGAAAACATTAAAATATATTTACTAATATAAATGGAACATACACACAATATGTTTGGGTACTGATTAAATGCATGTAGCTGTATGGCACAATATGATTAAAGTCTTATAGTAATATGTATAATCCCTACTTCTCACTATGGAATAGAAATTTAATTTCCTTCAATGCCCTTATCAGCACATCTCTACTAATTTAACTGGACAAAGGAACAGGTATGACGAATGGCAGCTATATTTCAATGTAGCTGCCAAAAATGTGTTGCTTGCCTTCTAACAGATGGCAAGTTAGCTAACAATCTAAAAATGTCCACACATCCTTTGCATGTACTGTACTGTACATTTTATTAGTTTAACATATGGGCTTACAAGAAACATGCATGCTAACCTTTAGGTTGTGTTGTAAAAGCTATATCTGGGTAAGAACTAGACTGATATGGCGTAGGACAGGTCTCAACCACACTTATTAGCAGGTTAGTCAGAAAAAAAAGCAACAGAAAGTGAGGTTTTACCAGACATCGAGTGAGTCACAGACCTCCAACTCCAATTACCGTTTAAGTGCTTTGTGCTCAAATAAAGGAACTTCTGAGGGGATTAACCATTTCACACTCGTGGCCTCCTAACAAAGATGCCAAAAAAGATTCTGATCACCAAAGTCAGTTTGTTACATCAACTTCATGCCTGACCAGTCATCAGATTGTGACATGAGGCATGACTCCTGAGCTGCACGGACCATTTCTTACAGTAGAAACCAATTTTGGTGACGAATGCAGGAAAGCGGCTGACATGTATTTCCCACACTATGATTTAGATTCAATGCCCAATGAAACCAATAGATGGAGCATTGTTGTAAAATAATGTAGGCAATAGTTCGAGTTAAAGTCTGAACATAATTATGATTAAGTATCAACATTTGGATATCTTCTAAACAGCTGACTTCTTATACTTTCTAAATTTTTTATTTAATTCAGACACTTCTATATTATTCATTTCCAGATGTTCACTGTCTTAATGCTTAGCTACAATTGTAAGTTAATATACAATACAATAAAAATACTTTAAAAATAGTTTCCCTATTAAACTTTTCCTGTTAGAAGACAAAATCCAGTTTAAAAGTATCAACTTTTTTTGATTTTTTTTTTTTTTAATCCCTCAAGGTTTGAATAGGGAAACATTCCACATTTCTTAAAGTGGGTTTTATGGGTGATCCTAACTTTAGATAAGGCTTCTCTGCTCCTCCAGTCTGACATCCAGCTCCCCCAGCAAACTCTGGTTTGTTTAGACTAGCTTGGACTGTATATGTGACACTGTCTCGTGATGAATTGTGACCAGACGCCGCAAAGGTGAATCCAGTGATCACATGACAGATTTACTGGACAAAACACAAACGTTCCAGACTTCTAAATCCACCTGCCACATCTCAATGACACCAGCACTGATCATCACATGGTTCATATACTGACACCCTCTAGTAACGATCCTGAGAACTAACACTTGTCTTTAGTTTTTTTTTTTTTTCAATGTACGTGTTTCATTGCCTACCACTTGACTATCCATCAATCATAAAGTGGAGCACAAATGTTTCCATCTGCCCTCACTCATATCTACATCCATACCTCCCCTTCATATCTCCTAAATGAGGGGGGTTGGAGCATGGGGTGGGGTGGGGGTGGGGGGTAAATCACAGGACTCCAAAGACAGCTGCAGCTTATAAGGAATGTAAGGGGCCTCAGCCAAGAGAGCCGGCAGGGAAACCATACCATATATGGCAACAGAGGCAGAATCTAATTTTTATCAATGAGCGGTGGAGGCTAAAGAACAGTTTCACGTGCGAAGGTTGATCTCTCCGCTGGTACGGTACCTATTCGTTAGTGCCTGGTAAAAGACGCAATGGGAAACAGGCCCGCAAGTGTCATCTTCAAAGTGAGGGAGTGGGAATGGGGGGGGGGGGTCTAAGCTGTACACAACAGAGAAGCATGTGATTTCACAAGGTGTGAGCAGTGAAGTGTGTCTGCTGATGACTTTATTCGTGTCTTCAAACTTCAACAACACCTACAGAAACACCACAAGAACACTCTTCAGTATGCAACAGCTACAGAGAGTGTAAAAAAAGGAAATATATATATATAATTAATTAATTAAGGGTTAATACTTAACTTATTGATTTAGATTTTTAGACAAATTATGATGTGGTAAAAAAACAGTTTCTAAATTTCTGGCACATCTTATACTAATGCAGTCACTCCAGCCCAGTAGGTGGCAGTGATGAGCCTAGAATTTGTTTGCTAGCCTGGAATTTATTGTGTCCTGTCAGCACACAATAGTTTTATACATCTTACGATGGCAGCTTAAATAACAGCCTGGTTGCTATTTCATACCTTCACATCAGTTCAAAGCTACATTGTCGTCTCTAAAACACCTGATCCTGGGAAAGGGGGAAGCCAGCCCACCATAGACAAAATGTAAATATAGCTAACAATTTATATATATATATATATTAAGCACACGATCTTTGGAAAAGTCCCTTCGAATTTTGTCCAGAATCATCTCAAAATCAAAAGTTCTCCATAGAGAACACACATTTCTCATCCCAACATAACCCAGACCTGCTGTGATTTATATTGAAGAGCATTACGAGGCCTTCCAGGACAAGAGGTCAGAAATGTAAAAAAGCTTGTTTTTCTGTAGAGCGAAGTAATACTCCACATCTTATCTGCTCATCCCTTTGGTCCAAAGTCCCTTTGAAGCACTGCAGAGAATGTTGGATATAGTTTTAAAATACCATTTGAACCATTCCCTTGATGATATTCTCAGAAAAGGGGTCAGTGGTTCTAAACTGTTTACAACAAAACAAAGATGGTCCTCAGCAGCTGTTTGTGGACCTGATTAATTTGTCCTCCTTATGTGCCTGTCTAGACCTTAGTGAGTCACATCCAGCAGCACCTTTTTACAAAGGAAGTAATAGTAATAACTGTGTTTGATTTGAGAAACCATTCCTGCAGTCTCACCAGCAGAGTACTTTTTTTCTTTTAAATTGTCCATGGTAGCAGACATTCTGGTTCTTACCTTAGTGTCACCCATGCTCTCAGACTCTGACACCTGATAGGTGAGGTCTGTCTCCTCAAAGCCTGTAGCACTCATCCTCTGGTCTGTGGAGGGGTCTGACCGTGGAGGGGAGTCCGGTGAGTTGAGGCATGTTTGGATCAAGGCTTTGCCCGTCTCACTGGTGATCATCGGCTGAAGTTTGCGAGTGGCAAATGTGTAAACGTGGCCTGTTTCACTTGCCACAAGCAATAAAACCTGGGTTCCTGTCAGTGTAGAGAGCTCGTACGCCTGGGAAAAGATTTTGAAGAAAAAAAGTCTCATCACATGAAGGTATTAAAATGGGGAAATGCAACACAATCTGTAAAGTAAAGCCAAGGCACAGAAAATGCAAATATCTAAAAATATCTCCAGGGTGAAACCTGAGGTATGGCACAAACTGGGCTAAAATAACATGTGATAAGGCTCCCAGAATAGAGCGCGATTGAGCTGAGAGACTGATTGCACTGCGGAACAGGCCGGCACAGAGGAAGGTAGTAGCCAACTGTTGACAAAAGGAAGGACAAATGATTTTAAACATGTAACAAAACATGAGGCCACCATCACAAACACACTCTGCCTGCTGTGTAATAGATGACAATGACCAGAGCCTTGCATTCATTTTCTCTCTCAAAGATGACTATCACAAGGAGATACAACTGAGTCATAGACACAGGTGTACAAAGGCTAGTCAGAGTGAACTCCTGAGGAAGCTCTTTCATCTGAATGAGTCATTACTTATGTGAAGGATGCTCACTGCGCTGTAACGGCATGCTGCCATTACCATCACTTTGGTCAACAGTGCAGCCTGAGCCCTCCTGATCAATGTGCAATACTCTGTCAGACAGAGGAGCTGGAAGAGGAGGAGGAGGAGGAAGAGAGATATCAGATTCAAATTAAAGGATTTTATCGACCTGGTTTAAAACTTTGCATCCACTCTTGCTCTCTCTTATTTCAACACAGCCTTCATTATGGACCATATCAGTCCATGGGCACGTGTCAGCTGTAGCCGATGACACAACTGCCTTTTGTGTGAACTACACCAGCAACATCTGTAGTGGCTCGATGCCACGCTGCACGTTCTCACCGACACTCTCCAAACTGTGTGCGTGCTATGAAGGACAGTGTAAACAATGCAGCAGGTTTGTCGGGCTGTAATAACTAACATCAATTTAGGAGCAGGTAATGGAGTGTTCCATTCTGTGTCACCATTTACTTTGATTGAAAAACAATATGTATGATTTGCCAGCGTGCGAGATAAAGATGGACTAATTCATCAGTTTAAGTATGTGCTTGGGGGTAGCACAAACTGGATGATCACAATAATTTAAGAAGTTTTCTTGCTCCAGTGGTTCCACATAAATATTCATGACTGCTGTGTATGTTTGTTCAAGGATTAATTTAACCGGTGTTCTCTGCCTTTCCTGCTCAAACTATGCATTAGAAAAAGAGAACACAACACAAACATATTCATCAAAACTGAAGGTTTGTGTTTAAGGACGAACTAATCTGATAGTGAAAATTGATAGGTTTTTTTTTATATTGACTACAGATCCAGATCAGGTATCAGATAACAGGACTGATTGATTCTTTAGCCGACAAGCACAGCATGACCAGACAGAGCAACAACATGGTGTGTGGCAATTAGTCAGCAGTGTGGCAGTATTCTAAACTTGCAACACAGTTCCTTAAAAAAAGTAAAAAAGGTGACATCACAACAAAGAAGTTACGTAGCAGAAGCTAAGACGAGAAACCTTTAAATAGAAACAGGGAATATGCTAACCAAATTTTTCACTGCCTATTAGAACATTTTGAGCCAAGGTGCAGTTTCCCCATGCTAACCAAATTTTTCACTGCCAACATTTTGAGCCAAGGTGCAGTTTCCCCATCGCAAAGATATTTTTTTTCTGACACAGCTGTGCCTGAACTGTACAATCAGAAGTGTTCCCATCAGATGAAGACGTGAAGTCAATGAGCTTCACCAGTAATATCTGGAGCTCTCATGTGTTTCCTGTTTCTCATTCCTGGTTTGTGTAGAGTGTATAGATTTCTGTTAATTTGATCTTCTTCAGTTAAGATTAGATAGGTTCATTGTCTGTTTCAACAGTTAATTTTTTAATAAAAATAAATAACAAATCTGTCTTTCTAGTAAAATTTAATTTTCAAGTTTAATTGTTTTTTAATTATTTAGAAACATGGTTCATTCTAAAATGAGTGTGTGAGTAGTAAAATTCACTACAAACTGTTTTTTTTTTTTACAATTCTGTTGGCATACATAAACCCAGTTGTTGTTTTTTTACTAAAAGAGGATTCGGCACTTGTTTTCTGGTTTCTTTCTGATAGTTCAGTTTTTACTGACAGATGATGAGACTTGTGCTGTTTGGATATAAAAACACAACCAATAAAAAAAACATTACTATGGGCTCTTGGGAAAAATGAGTTGCATTCTTTAACCACTGACATTTAACAGATAAACCTTTGCTATGTTAGACATATTTGTACACTTCAACTTTTGATAAATGTTATTAATACAAGTTATTTGCGTTCAATGAAAGTGCTGAGGGTTTAAGATTAAATCTTCTAAGCCATTTTAGAATAATTAAAGTGACCAATAACAGAGTGACAAAGAATCATTAAAGCCAGTGGCTTAGTGACTTTTTAATCTGCTTATCATCAGTTAAATCTTAACAAAGACAAACATTCATTAATAATGGCTCCAGACATGAGTCATAGTGAAGTGAATGCTGGTTCCATTTAGTTTGTTACATTTGATGTTTTCTGGACCAAATATTTCCATATTTCCTTCACTTTGTCCATGAATCTAGAGTTTTCCACTTTCACCTCTTTTCTGGCAACTCCATAATAAAATTCTAGAAAACTAAACAAAAAGAGAAGAAGAAGATTTCTGTGTGTAGTTTTCATCAATTCCTGCGAGTGTATCAGCGTTGTGTTCATCAAAACAGCCCCATGTTTCAGTGACCATTCTCTTTAAACCATACATCATCGCACCAGATCAAACTGGCATTTTGGTGAACATCTCAGTCTCTCTTTTACTCTTCTGTTACATACGTATAAGCGCAACCCTTGGCTCCACAAACCTTATCCTGCCTGCACTTCTTCACTCTTCTCTGGACTGTTGGCCTCTTTTGACAGTTAAGCCTGGGTATTAACTTATCTAACTTCACTGCCTCAACTTTCTACATCTTCTCCTTTCCAAGTGCTTCACTCTATAAAACGACTGATCTTATTACAGAAAGAACACAAATGTAAAAAAAAGCCCATTATTGGACAAATAAAGAGATTTGGACCTTGGATATTAACCCCAATATCCTGCACTGCAGAGGTAATCCTGTCTTTAAGCCTAAGTGTAGGGCACACGAGGAGAGACTTATGACATCATTCAAAATGAAACCAGGTTCTTCCACTTTGCGACTGCACCACTGTGAGTCTTCCCACTCCACCCACTTGTCAATTTCTGTCATGGCTGCTACAGTGTAGGCAACATTTTCAAATGTTGAATCTCCATCTCCACACTGTGTCAAACTGTGTTGGTGCTGAAAAGAGCCCACGTAAAAGACACCCCAGTTTCCACGACAACAGACTTAGACACATAAAACTAGAGAAAATAAAGCAGAGTACACAGAAAATATGCATCCAAGTAACAAAAAGACAGATGAAAGTGATTAACTAAGGTCATCATGATGAAAGCTGTCCACAAACAATGGCTGTGCCTCTGGTCATCACCTACGTTTGTCTACACACAATCAGTCTTAGATGCCACATAGACACCAACGACTGGAAGTTTGACTTTTTCTGTGAAACATGTCTTGGTAGTGCTGACAGCGACCAAAGCATTCATGATTGCCACAGAACAAGTTCTGTCATCTTTAAAGCCAACTCCTTTTATACCACAACTGACTCACACAACTAAAACCTGCAGCTCACAACACACAGTGCCACTGTGCATGCACGGTGTCACTCACACTCTTCTGTCCGAGTGCTCTCTGACTTATATCCTTAGCTGTTGGCACCTGCAGGCCCTGCTGTTGCTCATCATCACATGGCTGCTGCCTGCAAACAAATGTTGCCTCACAGGAGCCGACTATGAAGCCTGTGCATTGATGTAAGTTTTGCAACAACAGCCAACAGTTCATGGTTTTAGTACACTTAGCCTGCACCTGTAGAGGGAATTGTGTCTGAAAAGGAGAATTCACTTTTTTCTTCTGCTAGCATGTGAATTGTGTGCCTCTTGTCATGTATCTGGTAGAGGTGGTCAATACAGGCCGAGTCCTATTTCAGGGTCAGGTCACATGCATTCAAGAAGTAATTTATGAATAAGTAAAAAGTTTCCCAATACACTACTACACTACTTTTCTAACACATTAATGTAAGTCCTCAGAGCAAACTCATTGCTATAACATTTTTAAATTATTTTAGCAACTGTGCTTTCACAATTTGCCAGGAACAATTGCGTCACCGTCTACAGTGTACTTTAATTGTATCGATTAATTGTTCTATTGGTTCTCTTTCACTAACAAATATTTCCTCTCAAAACATGCATCAACGAAGGAAAAATTGAATTTTAATTTAAAATGAATGCCCATTAATTAAACTAATTAATGCTTATCTAACTTGTAAACTCTTATAATGGACAGCACAGTGTTTTAGTAAGGATAAGTGAAAATCATTCTTTCGTTAGACCTGAAATTTGTAGCTGTGCCCCTGTTATGCCCTGCAGATATTATGGATGCTCACTAAATAGACACTGACACTGAGAGACACACAGTTTAGAAGCTTAAAGAAGGTGGTACGTTATTCACATTTATCACAGGTAGAAGGTTGAAGATCCAGAGACATAACACAGGACTCACCTTCTTCATAATACCCGTCTTCCTCTTGCTGAATGTCGTGTACCGTCTCAACTTATTGTCAATAAACTCCATCTTTATCTTCACGCGCCCCCGTGTCTTCTTTCCCGGCTTTGCACCTACAACCCCGCCGGGCACAATGCCGTAACCTCCCGGTGGAACGCCAACCTCCTGTCCCACCACCGCAGCCTCCATCTCTCCCCTCTCTCGCTTAACCCCTCTCCTGCTGTCCCCAAGTGAACCCACTGGGTCATCATCATCCCCGGAGTCCGAGTCAATGTCCGAGCCGCTGCACAGCGGAGCGTTCTCTCTCTCATTGTCGAACCGGGCTCCGTGAGGTAAGACGACCCCTGCATTTAAGCCCACCATGTTTCCCTGGACAGCGGTCTGCAGAGTAGTCAGCCCTGTGCCGTTTCCCGGCCGTGCACCTTTTGGACCACCTGGACCATTAGCTCCAAGCATCCTGTTGCCGTTTCTGTCCCCTTGTCGCACCTCTAGGCTCTCGCTGCTGACCCCCGGTAAACCTTGCACTGCTCTGACTAAAACTGGACGGACTCCGCCTCCGACAACCCCCGAACAGTGTCCCGCGGTTCCTCTGTTAGAAGATGACCCGTTTCCAGATGGTGCTGATCCTACCTGGCTCGGTAACATTCTATTCAATGGACCGAATCTGTGGACACCAGCCCAACAAGCTGAAGAGCGTGGTGCGGTGAATGACTGATAAACGCATACACTTCTGCTGTACCGTGAAACGTAAACAAAAGAGGCAGGCAAATAGTTTGGAGACTCCAGGAAACACTCGAGACAAACTTTCAAAAGTGGTGGTGACCCCAAAACCGTCAAGCCCCGGCTCAGCTGCTTCACACTCCTCCTCTATATCCAAAACTATGAGCACTTTCTCAAAAAGGAAAACGCGTAGCACGCCATTACATCCACGTCCGCCACGTCACCTAGTCCGCAATTGAAAGCAAACACAAGGCGGATACCAATGTCATAGTCCTTTTTTACCGATTTATACTCGATCATTATAGCAATATATACATAGCTGTCCGCATAAAACATTTTTAAATCATTTCTATTAAATCACAGATTTCACCAGAGGAGTGATATCCCAACTGTGGAACTACTTTCCGCCTTATAAAGAGATACGATGTTTCCTTATTTGGTGGCGTCTCTCCTTATTTGGTGAGTCACAACGTCGTCCACTGATTGGCTGGAGGTTATGTGAGGTACGCTATGATTGGTCAACATGACTTCCTCATTTGAATAAATACCAAAATGGTTGCGCTACCGTCGACGTCACTGTGTACAAGCAGAGGCACTAAAATAAGAGAACATCCAACTTATTTTGAATTCCCAACAGGTTGCACCATGTAATAAAACCTTGTTTTCTCAAATATTCCTGCCAACAGTTCTCTTCGTATACCACTAAAGGCAGAAATAATTTAAACCAATCCTCATTGTCCGCCCATTTAAAAATATTTAATGTTTAAACAACTCTAAATACTCTTAAAGTTGTACTAAAATAATTTTAAAAAACATGCTTAGTCATTTAAAATATATATTTGAAGTGCATTCTCCTAATAAGAATTGACTGAAGTTGGTTTGCTTTGCTGTCTCATGACCGTACACTTACCTGTAAGAATTCATACAGTTTTTTATGATGAATATCCAAGTTCTACATGTCATCTTTTTAGCATCAGAGGGGTTCTTCCTGATGAAGGTGGCTGGATGACTATGTTGGACATCATCGTTATTGTCACTTCCTTCCAAAGCCATGAAAAATGAAAAAGCAAGCAATTTAGTACAAAGGTAATGACACACAGGTGTGTACAAATATGTAGTTTCTGATCTGGACCACCTGTGCACCTGTATCATTTCAAAGTTGATGTCATCTGTGCTTATTCAGACAAAAATATATATATCTACTACTAGTTCTAAGGCTTACTTCGAAACAGACAAAAACCATTTATAAAAACTTTAAGACTCCCAAGGGTTCATTATAAAATTCATACTGGTAATGCTAGTGTGCCAATTCCCTCTATAAGTCCCCCCCAAAAATTCTACATAACACATTGCAACAGACTGACTTTGTTAAATAAATATCAACATCCTTATACGGGCTTAAATTAAAAAAATACTTTATATTAGTTTTTTAAGTTTCTTTTGGGTGACATTGAGGTTTTAGACATTAAAACTTCATGGTACATAAAGGCCATGTGGTACTAATATACAAAAATTTAGGCATGTTTAAGGCACTGTGTTCCTCTGAGTGAAGTCACAAAAATGAAAAATCATGAGCTATACAAGCAGCCACATCAAGTGCTTTTCACCCCTGTGACATTGAAATCAAGGCACTCAGATATGCGTCAGTGTGCACCACACCATTTATTAGTTCTTAATGTTGCAATAAACCAGATGGTGACTTCAGGCAGGTTAGAACGAATGCCACATCTGAAGGGTGTTTTAAATGTGGTTTCAGATGCAAGACTTTTTTTTGGCAAGAGGCTACGAAAATATTTATTGATATACGTAGACTGTCATGCTACAAGGCGATTGATTTATGAAATTGTGTTTGAGTCTAGATAATGTCAGTGGCATTGAATGAATATGCTTGATGATGATCTAATGCCAGAGTGTGATTGTTCGGTTTCTTCTTACCAGAATCAGACTGCAATGTACACCTGTACTCCAACACGACAGGTTCGCATCACCTGTGAAATATAAGGACATAGTGATTTTATTTTAAACATTGTCACACTATTAGGAAACTAGTGGTAAAAAAAGCTATGTTGTCATTTAATTGTAAACATATTTTAGCAGAAATTAGGCAACTATTCTGGTACCCTAAAGAATATATACATCACCCTCTAGTGGCAAATGAAAGAAAGTCACGAGCCGGGGCAGAAACAAACACACTCTAGCACACTTTCTCTCAAAGATCTAATATCTTTTTTGCAAAACCAGAGTGCAAAAATATCAGGCTACCACTTGAACCTGCAGCTTCTTGGTTTTATGCTTTGTTGGGCACATATTTATAATGTGTGGTTTGTTGATTTTGTGCCAATCAGATATCAGATATGAGGCAGCTCATTGAGCTAATAAATCGACAGCTTGCCAGTTCTAGAATTAGGAACATTATCAGAGTAAACAGCAGCAAGTTCCTTCCAGGATAACCTTGTATTTGGCCTGATTCCTAATTGTAGCCTTGCTGAAGCATCAACAGATCATCAGCTAAAGTCCATTAAATTTCACAGCGGGTGCAGGACACTGAACGAATTGCACGGGTCTCTGTCTTCAAACTTGAAAACTGGACGGATGACAAACGAAAACAAACAAGCAAAACATGCAAAACAGTAAACATGCAGAAAGCTGTGCAGAATGCCTGCCATGAATTGACATTTGTATTGTTGTTCCATTCACAGCATCAATCACCAGAGGTACAAACACTGTGAACCTTTATTGACAGCAGCATGTATACTGTTGTATATATGTGATTATTGTGAACAATTGCTGAAGCAGATTAAAAAAACAGAGGCCCAGGTGCGAGTGACCTAGCATTCATAAAAACAAAACTTTACACTGAAAACAGAAAAGGTATAAAAACAGATTCATAAACAAAGGCCATTGCATCAGATTAGATAATGTAAAAAAAGGAAACAGTTAGGATAATCCTTCATTGATCAGGCACTTAAATGAGTCACTCTTTTGACCTCATTTGTACGTAACGTACGCCGATTAACAGGCTGAACAGATGTGAGGATGGACCAGGAGGATGTGTGTACAAACCATCCATGAAAGTACCTTTTTATACAAAAACAAAAGTTAAAAAAAAATTAAAAAAGGACCTTCATCAGAAACATAAACAGGAACCTGCATGTCCTTCTACACAACATGACAGATAAAGAGGAATAGTCCTTTAGGGAGAAGTTAGTGCATGGCTTCTACTTTATGTACACACTGCGTGGTGTGATGGTTCGCTCTGCAGCATTGCACAAAAATCAACTGGATCAGGAGGAAAACTGGAAAACAACAACGACAGGCGGCATTCCCTGCAACTGAGACGACACAATGATAGTAACGTGGTGTAGCACAGGTGTTCTTACCCATAGGTAGTGACCAATAAGCACCTCAATGTTAAAACACAAACAAAACACGCCTAAAAAAAACTGGACAAAGCCAAATTAGCACAGTCTCATTCATTCAACAGAATCCTTGGCTTTACATTTGGATCTTTAAAAAAGATTGGTTCCTGAAGTGTTACGGTGCCACCGACGACTTTCTTTAAAAATGTCCACATGACAACGGAACCTCCTTCAAACCCACTTCCACTTTGTCTGCGGCATGGAAGAAGTTAGTGACGTGTGCACAGGTGCTTGAGCATGCACTTCAGAGTTGGGCAGGTGCGGGTCGCTGACGGACAGAGCAGCAAGTGTCTCCTTCAAAATAAAGCCGGTGGATCCGGGTTCCCAATAGATGGAAAGTGAATGAAGCAGACGCCTTGGAGCAGTCTCACTCGATTCAACTGGAATGTCCAGTGAAGTTGTTTGATGCCCAACGATCTCTCAGGACCCAACAAAAAAGGGAACTGAAAATTTAAGGATTTTTCTAAAGTTCTAACCAACTCTTATTTAATCTGTGCCAATGACGGCACCAAGCCCAAAATCTCTCCAGGTAGAAGTTGGGATTTTAGTGTGTGTGAGTGTGTTTGTGAATCTGTGCAGGACACGAGGCACCGAGGTTTGTGAGACTCCATGAATCAAAGTGTCTACGGACAGGCAGGGTCACAAATAGAACCACAGACAGGAAGTGAAGGGGGGAGTCGTTCATGCTGCAGTAAAGGCAAACGTAATCTCCTGTCACTGCTTAACACAAGCCATCACACTGAAGTGTCTTATCAGTCATACACACAGACACACATTTTGAAACGCATATAAAAGTGATCTGTTCTTTTTCAAAACTCTTTCCTGAAATGTGTGGGACTTGAATCCAGCATTTTTGTCTCTTGATTTTTTTTTTCATCCCTGGGAACATTGGTGGTTGAAGTTCCAGATTTGGACTGGAGTGACCACCGTCTCAGACTTTGCTGTCAGAGGGCAGGTCTCCCAGAGTGTGGACAATATCAGCGAAGGACGGACGCTCTTTGAGGCTCAGTGCCCAGCAGCGAACCATCAGCTTGTAGATTTTGGAGGGACATCCATCTGGAACTGGAAGCTTCAGCTTTCCTGCCTTCAGGCCTGGAATATCAAGGAATGGAAAGAGATGGAGGTTAAAGTAAATTAATATTTCAAACTAGAATCAACAGGTCAGTGGGACCCCTGCCCAGTGACCTTCAGTCCAGCGTCTGGTTGTCTCTTTGCTGCCCCCTGTTGATCATGTAAGGCACTCTCTGACTTTATTAAGAGCCTGATCTGCCATGCTAAGATACTGACCTTCCAGAACCTCATCATCACTGAGTTTGCTGTGGGGCATTTCCCCATGACTAAACACTTCCCACATCAACACTCCAAAGGCCCACACATCAGACTTGGTGGAGAAGTCATCCTCAAACACAGACTCTGAAGGGAGCCAACGCAGTGGGATCCAGGCCTGCCTGTAGTGATAGTACTCACTACACAAACGCACACACACAGCACACAAGAGAAATGACAGAAGAATTAAAGAAAACATGTGCACTTGTCTGGTTAAGACGTTCACAGTTTGAAAAAAATTGAAGATTTTTTTTTGACAAACCTGTTGTAGACGTCTTTGCTCAGGCTCAGTGATGACACTTTGATGCGTCTCTGACTGTTTATCAGACAGTTTCGCGCAGCCAGGTCTTTGTGAACAAAGCGATGATTGGACAGATGCTCCATCCCATGAGCCACCTGGGCACAAATGGAGACCTGGAACCAGAATATAAATAAATAAATAAATCACAGTCATAATGGTCAAAAGACCAGGATTAAGAATATTTTTACAGTAAGTTTTTAACTAGGCCTTTGGTCAGCAATTCACATTATAAACCAGTGAGGAACATCAGTCTGTGTCACGTCAATGGAATAAAAAAGTAAATTTTTTTTCAAAACCACAGAGACTATTTCTTCTGAACTGACTGAGGTTTCCACAGCCGCACACTAAGACTTTTCATCAGTTGCATCAGTTCAACAATTTAAAAGAGTTGCCTGGCAACCTTACAGCGATGACAAAAGTCTTAGATGCTGCCATACCTCCCACCAATGCCACAAGTTCTCCTTTTTTTCACTGCAGAGAAGACATTATGTAATAATTAGTGAGTAGCCAGAAAAACAGTTCCCCAGAAGTAGTCTCTTCCTGGTGTTTGGTTGGACCTGAACAGCTCAGTGCTGTAGGTGAAGGGAATGGAAATGGAGCTCATGTGACAGTTTTTCTGTCACTGTGATGAAATTCATGACATTGCCTGATCTGTTTATGGACCCACGACAGTCTTGGACTGATGGCAGTCCTGGACCCTTGGGAGTCTTACTTACTTTGGTCTTGGTGCTGATGGGTTGAGATTTGATCTTGTCATCTTTATTTCTGGAAATTCTCAGGAACTGCTTCAAGTCACCCTGATTAAAAAAGGAATAAAAAAAACAAAGTGTGTATAACATATAATTTTTTTAATAATTTTAAGCACACGCTACTCCCAACATGGGTCACCGTACTGTACACTCTGCTTTGTTTGACTAATCTGCTCAAATCAAATTTATACATTCAGTCATTCTGAATCAAATGGCATTTAAATCCTCAACAGAGATTCTTCTAGATCTGGACCCTGCTGCCCCCCAATGACTAAAAATACAAATAAAAATTATGATGCAATTTGATTAGACCAAGCTTGTGTTGCAAATGCAACAAGGAGAGACTGATCCTCTTTGCACCACCCTCACATTCTCCTCCGCCACTCCTGATTTTCTCTACACTGTAGTACAGCATCCAAACATATAGCCCTCTTTATTATTGTCTACTGGCTATTCAAGCAACTTCTACCAACTACTACCATATAAAAATAACTACATTATGGTAAAAGTATTATGTGCCGACACTTTTGCTTCTGTCGACTTACCAGGTCATAGTACTCTAAGATCATGTAGTGGGGCTCTGCTTCCCTGCACAGGCCCAGCAGGCGAACGACGTTTTGGTGACTGAGCTTAGCAAACATTTCAGCTTCTCGTTTGAAATCCAGCTGCAGCTGTTCATCTCTGGTCTGCAGGCTCTTCACAAGCACCACGGTCTCCGTCTCACTCTCTTCAATGCCCTTGGCTTTGGAGAGCAACACCTCACCAAACTCCCCCTTACCTACACACAAACACCACAGCACAAAGAAAATGTCAGGGATAAGGTTGAAATGAATCAAGGTCGCTGGTGTGGCTTAACATAGGGAACCATCTATTGTGTCTGCTGATAACTCTGAATAAAGTGTCCAATTTCACTGTTGATATAGTGTTTTGGTCAAGTGTACCTAAAGTGGTGATGGTCTGCAGGTTTGCACGAGGAAAGTGGAGCTTATCGTTGTTGATGTGGCTCTGCCGCTTCTCAGTTGTTGCCATGGTACCCATGTTGGTGAGTGCCACCTCTTCCTGGATCTCAGCAGTGGTGTGGCCATTTTGCTGAACAGCTCCTCCTGAGGAAACAACAAACAAGGCACAAGGTTAAAGGACACGCGAAGGTCGCTGGTATTTGAGAATCTGACGGGAAATTTATTTGTTTAGCAGTTATTTACTATATGCAATCAAACAGGAGTCCTTCACAATACATCAGCTCCAGTAATAACAGATGGAGTCGCTCTGCGTCAAGCTCAAGGTCAGAGAATTGATTTTCAGCATGCAGTTAGTAAGAAGACATGCTTTAACTGGGACCATGTTACACTCAAACACTGACAGATAAATTTAATAGTGTTCCTAAATGAAGCAGTTAAAGACACAACTACAAATAAACCATAATTCATCATAGGACATAAAATCACGGTATCTCCTTTTCCCATTTACTATAATGAAGGAAAACATTTCCTCCATTAGGAATTTGAACCCTAGCCTCCCATATTTGAAAAGGGTTTAAGAACCATTAACAAAAACAAAAACTGTAACAGAATAGCTGGACACTGGCCCAGCTGACGTGAACCGAGAGGTAATTCTAAAGTTTCTTTTCTTTCTAATCTTCAGTTCTATTGACTACTATCAAAGTCATTTTATTATTTATCTTAAAGATATTTTTGACGCTAATCAGGAACGACAATTAAACCTCATTATTTGCCTATCAATTTATCTGAACTATTATTTCAATTTATAGTAAATATGTATTTCCCAAGATGAACAGAGGATGGCAGCAGACACCTTACACTTCCAAACTGCTCATCCGCCAAATGGTGTTCTAGTTTTTGAACCACACACTCATGATCTTTTTATATTGGGTGAATCATCTGTACCGTTCAGACACTCCATCTCCGGCTCCTCTCCATCCTGGCCCTTCGGCTGTCTCTTGGCGTTGCGTCTCTTCTTGCAGTAGAACATGAGACCCAGCACAACGATAATGTAGGCCACGGCTGCTCCCACTGACAGGCCGATGGTTTGGATCATCTTGTAGGGAGCCTTGTCCCCGTCTTCCTCGTTGAACTGCACTGGTTTGTCTGCTAGACACAGGTAGTGATTGTAGTACACTCAAATGAGTTGGAGTCAACACAACGTTGAGAAGTTTTTTGTGTTTGTTTTTTAAATCTTATAGGAAAGCATGTTCTTGTTTCATAATAAGGAATTTGCTGCTTGGTGCGTGAGAGAGTTAAACCCTCCATAGACACAAACCAGCCTTAAATTAAACAAGCTCAAAATTAGACATGTGGAAAAAAAACCTGAGTCTGTTTCATTATTTGACAGAAACCAGACACTAGAAGCAGCGTCCTCACAGGAGAGGAGCTGATGTGTATGTATGACACAGCGCTGCAAACGGATGACAGTTATATTGATCTTCAGTCAGTGGAAAAGCAGCCATGAAGAATAAAACGTTATTAGAACTAATGGCTGCCCATTTCCATCACCACACTGACAGCCGTGACATCACAGACGTGGACGAGGTAATTAACCTGTCAGTATGGATGACAGGCAGAAGGTGAAGGCTTAATGATGGGCTGCCACCTGTGTGTATTCACCATGCTTTCACCTTTCTACATATAAACTGTGCATAGTGTTTGTGTGTGTCTGAAAAACTCACCCACTACATAGAGCATGGCCACGCGGTCCTTGATGCTGCAGCTGTTTCCAGCCACACAAGTGTATCTGCCCGTGTCATCTGTGGTGACATCTCTAATCACCAGTGATCCATTGGGCATCTTCTGAAACCTGAAGAGAGAGAGGGAGAAGTGTGTGAGAAAGGTGAGGACAGGAAGGAACGTAGTTGAAATTTTTTCAGCCAAATAAGAAGTCGGACACAATTATCTGCATAACAAAAGAAAGCTGCCTAATGACTATACACAAGACTGTTACTGTATGGAGTAAATAAATATAAGGTGGAACAGTGATCGCCAGGACTACAGACGCCTAAATTTAGAGGAATCTGTAATTGCTTTGATTATCCTGTAGGTGGTGTGTGGGAGCTCCCGTAAGCTGGTGTTAGTGTCATCAATTTGAAAAATAAATTGTAAAATAAAAATGTAAAAATGATAATAAATTAAAATTTTAACAGTAAAACTAATAAATGCCATTAAATAGATGACTCAATACACTGTATAAAAGAAGAAAACACATGTTAGCCACAACAAAAATACAGCGATTAAAATATCAAATATATAGTTTAATTATGCAAAACAAAACAACAACGTGATATACTATAACATACTATAGCATGGCTCATTAGTTCATTATAAGCCAGGGAATCCAAATTGCGTCCATTCCATAAGAACAGGGTTTATAATCCCTTTTTGCTTCTTTTTTTCTAAGTGAACAATTGAAATAGGAATCAATCCAAGTTAAAAAAAAATCTCTGAAAAGAAACTTTAAACCTAATCACAGTAGGGACAGCTAAAGTGCACAGCAGAGTGTCCCTTACCTCCTGTCTTTGCTGATGTCCAACGTCTTGTCCTTGACCATCCAGTGGATGTGAGGCTCGGGGTCACTGCTGGCCTGACAGTGCAGGACGGCCGTGTGACCCTGATACACTGTTGTGTTCTCTGGATCCACTTTGAAGCGAACGTACACTGTTTGGAGCAAATGAAAAAGAACACCCTGAGCATTAACACAGTTTGTCAGCCACAGCTGGGCTACACAGGCTCTTCTACAGCCTGTGGTGAGTGTGGTTGACATCATCTACAGTCGTCACTCTGTCAACCAACATCTATTAATTACTGGTCTGCAGCAAGAACCAAGAACTCAGTAAATGCTACGGTGTTTGCCACTTGGTATCCGTGATAAATGTCTCCTCTAATTAAACTATCCTCAGAAGTCCTAAACCCTCAAATACATCTGGTGTAGTACTGATGGACGTCCGACCACTGTCTTTTTATGATCACTGTGATACTCACCGGCCACAGTGAGGGTCACCAGGGCTCTGATCTCCCCTTGCAGGCTGTTGGTTGCGATGCATGTGTAGTTTCCAGCGTCATTTCGTGTGACTTTAGTGAAGTGAAGCTGGCCGTTCCTCTGATCCACGTGAGGCGGTAGCTCTCCTCCGTCTGCAGGGGGAGACAGAGAGACTGTTATGCGCAGGGAAAAGAGAGAGGGGGGAGGGGTTGGTCTGGGTCTGCTGAATGTTGTCATGGACTACGTCGTGGTACAAGCAAATAAAAGCGTGGCATTTTTCACAATAGATTAATCTTTCTGTCGTGCTGTTCTGTGCAGATTCTGTGCAGGTTAAAACACATTCTTGTGGGAAAACATCATTTGTCTTATTTAGCATTAAGACAAACAAAGGTGCAGCTGCTTTCTTGATGAAATATTATCTTTAGCAACAGTCCATATAGATCATCATGTTAGTGATGTATAATAAGTCGAGAATGAAGGAATTTACTTTAAAGACAACACCTGAGGGACCTTCACAGAAGTGTTTGATATGCAACATAAGTCAAAAGTCTTTGTAGATTTAGGGTGGACGTCATTAGCAACAGGTAAGAAAGCATATCCTCAACAAGGACATAATAACAAAATCTGAAACAGCTGAGGGATGTGCCTTAACATGCTTTAGTTACCAGAATAACTGTTAAAATGACAACATCAGTCTTTTTAACTTTGGCTCATAAATGGTGTCACACCTGCAAACAGTGATGCTGCTTTCTGCTGAAACTATTAGTTCTAACTATTACACACTTAACATCCAGGGATTCTACCATTCTTCCACTTTTGATGCACTTATACTTGTTACTTAAACACCGTGCTGGAAAGCACCTCAAGGTTCAAACACCCATCCAAATCCAAGCACGTGTTGTCGAAAGGCTTTCCTTAACACATCAACTGAATCTGATTTAATAATTATCCCTTCACGCCAGTACACTAAACATATAGGCTTTATGTTTGTCAACAGTTTCCAGAATGTTTTCACACTACCTTGGGGCAAAAGCACACTTACCTGCTTTAGTCCAGCGGATGGTGGGAGGCTCCCTGCCTTTAGCAGAGCACTGGATGGTGATGTCATTGTCCAGCTCCAGGCACTGAGAAAGTTGTGGGGTTGGAGTGAACTTCAGTTTTTCTAAAACACAAACACAAGCATCACATACGCACAGAGTGAATACAAAGCGTGGTCTGACTCATATCAAAGCCTCTTTTCTGCCAACCTACTCTGCAGAGGTAATCTCTAATCTGATGAAAATCATGTTCAAACACATTCAGGCAAACGGGGTCAGAGGCACATGTGTTCACAGATCTGATTGAGTACAACAAAAGTGAGGTCTATCTGTGGTGGGGATCGTATAAACAGGGATCGGCCAGACAAAACAGAGATACGTCAGGCCATTTATCACAGTAATTGTGTAGCAGCAGATATGGAATTTGTTATGCAGGTAGAATGGTGGTTGGAATAAAGCTGCCACACACGGAACCTATTTGATACCTGTGTGGGTGTCCCGCAAGAGGGTTGGAGCCATGGACATTACCGCAATTTAAAGATCTCGCACTTTTACACTCATGTATAGGCGCACAACCCATCTTGGAGCAGCCAGTCTGACAGTTCACACAGTAGTCAAACTGCTGCCAATAAATGCTGGTTCAGTTCAATTTAATATCTTTAATTTCACAGTCACACACCTGCACTCTAACATGTCACAAAAGCTGCTGTACAAAAGTTCCTCAGATGCAGGGATAAATAATAATAATAAAAAAAATGGATCCCCTGCTGCTTACCCAACACAGAAACTCTAGCCTGTCCAGTCAAACGACCAGCAACGGTCTTGGTTTCACAGGCGTATATTTGCCCATCATAAACCTCGACATTGTTGATCCTCAGGGTGCCGTTAGGGAACAGTTTAAAACGAGAGTCCTGAAGAACAGAAAAAGAATGTTTTGTTATTTTTTAAATAAATGTCTTTGTTATGTTTTAGATTTGAAAGATTTGAAATCAAGTGCCTTTGAGGACTTACCTCAGGTGTGACCATGATGTTGTTTCGGTACCAGGTGACCTCAGGTTCAGGGTTGGCCTGGGCGTGACAGTGAAGGTACCCTGGTTTACTCTCATCTAAAAAGCTGTCCTGAGGCTTTGTTACCCACACAGGGGCAGCTGTGGACACACACACACACAGATAGTCTCAAACTTAGGTATTCTTTTTTTATGATGTGGGAGCTTTTATCAATTTTAAAAAATATGCATGGTTTCCTCAGAACTGAAGCAACAAATGCTAACATTCTTCATTATTAACCATAAACTCCATATGAACTCCTTTAAGCCTTGAAATCTTCTGCTCATTTCTTCTGCCACTGTTACTTGGACTTCTGTTGTTGCAGCTGTCCTGATCGTAACATCACTCAGGTCAGCTGGTGAGCGGAACAGGATTTTTTCGAGGACTTGAACACAACAGCTGTTTGATCCACTTTAAACAGCGACAATCGTATTACTTTCAAGTCAGTTTCTCTAACACTGGTAAAAACCCCTGAACATAACAGCACTACACAATTGAAAAGCGAGTCTCTTTCCAGTTCTTATGAATTCCTCTGTGTCTCATACTCACTGGCCACGGTGAAGGTAACTTCGTGTGTCCTGCGTCCAGCTTTGTTTTGGGCCACACAGGTGTAAGTGCCTGAATCCCCTTCCTCTGTGGGACTGAAAACCAGGTCCAGACCGTCCTGGTAAACTCTGCCCTCCGTGGGGACAGGCTGACCTCCTCTCTCCCACCACACCTTGGGCTCAGGTCTGCCACGCGGTGGCCGACAGGGCACCCTCTGCAGGGTGTCTGCTGTGAAGACCTTTGACATTGTCGGCACCACGTCTTCTAACTCTGTAAAGTGCAGCCAGACATGGACATTATCTGTCAGTGTTCCTCTCAGATCTACAAATGTCCTTCTGGGAGACTAAGAAATATGGACGATTACAAACACAGGCGTACAAATCTAGGAAAGAGAAACCAAAAATGTTTTTCCTTTAAAAGATGACTGGATGACTTGCAGGAGAACGGTGGCAACATCATGAATGAGTTGAAACAATGACCAATTGAGAGTTTAAACTTTAAACTCCAATGCTAAATACTGCTGTGACACGATCCCCAGTCGTATTCCTGTGAGGATTATCCTCAGATTAAGTGAATTGAGGTATTTAAATGGAGCCATGGTTCACTGGTGTAAAACAGTTCTCCATCATTAATCCCAAAGCCTTGGGGGAAAACGAGGTGTTTGAGAAGTGATCAGGACACTGTTCAAGTGCATTGAAATTACAGCCCTGAGCTTTTTTTTTTTGCAAAAAATACTTGACTTGCATGCACTTGTATTTCAAAATGCTGGCCGATTAGTAAGATGAGAAGATACTCTGGCTGGTTCTGCTCTGAGCTCCAGCAACCATTTAAAGCTGTCCATTGGGACTCATGTTTACAAGGGAAGAAAAGGTGTTTCTATGTAAAACAGCTCTGATGTCGGCTGCTGAAACAAATGTTACCATCGTTGGACTCCATCAGCAGGGGCAGTTCTAACCACATCCATGAATACTCTGCGCATTTGATAATTTAAGTCATTGTCAGATGATATCTACAGCAGTTTTCCTTGCTTGTTCTGCCAAGCATTGTTACACAACAAACATTGTTCACTGTGCTAATTATGTCTGGCAGCCAGCAGGACTGTTGGAAGAAATCGTTTGAGTAGATGCAGAGAAATGCTCTGGTAAATGTGTGTTGTCAACACATCTGGGCCGGATGTCAATAAAGGTATGCATTTATCATTAGAGAGAACTGGCTGAGGGTGAAAGGAAGAGAGTGATGAGCAGGAGGAGCTGGAACAAATATGCCTTTCACTCTCAAATTACACAATTGTTGCAGGTGTTTATGTCCTGCTATGTCAACAGCTCCAAAATAATTTGATTATGTGTGTGTGTGTGTGTGTGTGTGTGTGTATACCAGCTATGAGGAGAGAGGCTTCCAAGGTAACCTGGGAGCCTCTGAGGCCGCGGCCGACACATTTGTACGTTCCCGTGTTCCTAGGCTTGACCTGAGTGATTACGAGCGAGCCGTTCTGGAGCAGAATCACTCTGTGGTGAGAAAACACAAGATGTTAAACAAAAGTAAGTCAAAAAGTTGAAAGACAAATTGAAAATAAAAAATAAAAACGATATGGTTCACACCAGGATCTGCTTTTCTGCCTCGTCTTACGACGAGAATCTTTCAAATGTTCTCTCAGTTGTATACAAACAAAAGTCAGATGGAGTGAGATTAAAATCTGCTGCACAGCTTCAGTAATCCTACAGGTTGCCATTCAAGTTGGGTTAAACGTTTGACATTTGTTCTGTTCTATACATTTTTTTGAGTGTTGAAAAAACATGTCAGAGCTGTTGCTGAGAGACTTGTCTTAACAGGTTTTTAAACATTGAACATTATTTCAAATTATAAAATTGCTCTTAAAACCTTTAGACGTGTAGCCTAAAGACAGCATAGAAACAGAAATGGACAAAAAAAAAAAAAAAATTTAAAGACTGATCTCCAAATGAAGCTTGAGGAATAAAGAGCCAGAAGTCTGCTTCACAGTAAAGGGCAAAGCCTGAGATGATTGCTGTTGTATGACCGAGTTTTCACAGAGCTCATGGGAGAAGTGAATAAGAAAGCAGAAGGAACTATTAAAAGTACTGCTGGATGTATTACGGTGGGGGCGGGGGAGGGCTGTGTAATTCCTGACTGGAGTTGCCAAAAGCAGGTTAAACGGCTGTGTGATCTATTCTCTGGAGAAATGTGATATTCCTGTGTCTGTTCTTCTCTATTAAATAGCAGATGGATCAGCACTCTATGAATTTAGGTGCTTTTTAACCTGTGAAAAGTTACTTAGATAAAACCAGTCTTAAATGACTGCAAACATAAATAGCGTTATAATTAGTTTTCATAATAAATTCCACAGCTATGTAGGAGTTTTTTTAATATTTCTTGCTCCAGAATGGTGTGAGTTGACTGTCAGTGTGTTTCAGTGTAGATACATTTTTCAGTGGTCTACAGAACACAGGTGTACAACATTACATTTTACTGCAGTATTTATTAACTACAATCACACCATCAAATATTAGACAACCCGGTAGATAGAAACTACAGTTATGTGACATCAATAATGAGGCTAGGATATATTTTTCTATTGTATTTTTTTTATTTCTTCACATCCCAGTGCTGAGTCTTTAGTGTTGAGCTGAACTCACCTGCCTAATAATTACCCAGCTGACAGAATATTGATATTCGAATCCCTCAGCTTCAACCCCGAGCGAGTGCTTTAATCATTTCTCAATCTGAGATCCAGGCCCATGCTTCACTGTACGTGGAGTGTCTGACTGTGTATAAACACGAGGCGCTACAAACCCTGAGGGTGTACTTGGCAACGTGTGTAAAAATGGGTGATTCTTTAGTGCTTATGTGTTGACAGGGGACATGCTAGTTAGCTGTTTGTAGCTAGAAGGGTTTTTTTTCCCAGGCTGTGTATGAAAGCTGCAGTGCTGTAAAAACATCTGTCATATGGTGAAGGGAAATGCTTTGCTGCAGTGATGTATAGTTGACCACAGAGAAACTTTACAATGTTGTGTTCCAGTAATAACATTCCACAATGTACCATTCATCTAGCACCAGACAGAACACTGAGAGCTGAGAGGTTCCAACTCATTGGGTTCAAAGCTGAACTTTAGATGAAGGTAACTAGAAGAGGGAAATGGACTAAAGCCAGGATGGAGAAAAAAACAAAACCAGAGGAGTAAGATGTAGAGAAGACAGACGAGGACTTATCTCTGGACATACCGTGATTTGTTTGCCAGCAGCTCATTTTGATGAAACCACTCCAGGGTTGGTGCCGGCTCAGCAGTGAACTGGCAGTGGAACATGGCCTCCTCGTTCTTCAACACCACTTGATCTTCAGGAGTGACCACGGCACGAGGGAAACTCTTATCTGTCGCAGATGGGGCACAAACGTCCGAATGATTACATCTGCTATATTTACTGTGAGCTTTATTAAAACCTGCCAACAGCGGGGTGAGGCTGGAGGACAGTCAGGTGGCCTTCAGGTGGTGCTGGTGTGTGTCAACACCTCAGAGGCCCAGGGAGGGACGTTAATGAGGTCAGTGATCAGGCCCTGCAGCATATCAACGCCACCAAATCCTCTGCTTCTTTGTTGGAGACTCATACAGTGACGGTACTCCCTCCAGAGATTATATGAAGTCGCTCTAATCCAAGAACCTCACTGTCACAGTCACTCACTGTTTTGGCTTCAACTAACCTCAGCTATTTCAACTTAATATAGAACAACCTAATTTTACACATTGTTATATGTTTAAAAAAATTGGTCTACTTTTCAAAACTAACTTTTCAAAACTACTTTTCAAAACTAATTTTTCACTTGATAATATGCTTGAAAAAAATGTGTCCAACATTAACTATGTTAGAATATGATACTGGCAAAAAACAGTTTTCACCTGGGTCACTTTCATTTTTTTAAATTAAAACTTTCTTCATTCTTTATGGAATAAGAGCATTAAAATTTTGTAGCACAATTAGAATAAGAGAAGTAGACTACAGGCTTACAACTCCTTTGAATATATATTTATATAATTTATCAGTTATATTAATTTATAATTGAATATTTATCTTTCTTATTTGATGTTTGTTTAGGATAAGCCTTCAATATCAATGGTGGTCTAGATGTGCACTCTTCTATCATGTACGATAGTTAGAAACCTTTCTGGCGACAGGTTTATCAAGGTTGGGGTACTCTGAGACCACCCTGATCGTCCTCAACGTCATTGTTAGGATCTTATCTTCAAGAGCTGTGACCGTGCTTTGAAAACCTGTCTAAATCTGTCAACCCTACCTTAAGGTGAAGCACTGTAGAGTGGAGGGTGGCAACCTGGTAACTGGAAACTCAACAATCATCCATTCTCCCTCCACCCAGGTGCTTACGTTGTGTGTGTGTGCGTGTGTGTTGCAGGTGGCTAATTGGAGTGGAGCAGGGCATCGGGTTTCCTGCACAGATGTGCTGCTGTGTGTACTGTATGAGCTGAGGGACCAATTTCCAGAGAGGTGGTTGGTCACTCACTCACTCACATCCATGCAGTAACACTGACCAAAAAGTAAACAACAGAACTAATCGATGCCTTGCTCAGGTTGTGTGTCTCTATCAAAGCAGACGATGATGATGACAGACAGCAGAAAGATTATTTACCGTAAGCAATGACAGTTCAGGGTTGGTCCAGTGTATCAATGTTGGAGCACATGAACAGACATGAACTTTGTGCTAATTTGTGTGCTAATTTTAATGATCTAAAGTCAATGTCTATGGAAACGGATGGTGATTTTCATTAGTTATAACTATGGTTACAGTAATGTGATGGACATAAAATCTAAAAACTAACACTTCACATGTGATGTCACTTTTCAACCGGGGCCTGACTATACTATAAGTCCAAATCCCTGAGGCATCACTTGTAACCAGGTGTTTATTGTATGAACCAACTGCCATTAATTTAAACTTGATATTTTGAGGCTAAATTTTCCCTATGTACATTTATTCATAAGGGACTTTTCTTCTTAATGTTTTCACTTTTCTAAGGCTTATGTAAGGCCCTATGGTTGTCTGTGTCATCCCCTACAAGGTCCATGTTCAAAGAGACAGAAAAGCATTGGACTGAACTACACTCTGGACTTGGAGCATAGAGAACACCTAGTCCTACAAGACACTTACATTATTTGAAGCAGCAAAATAAAATCACAATATATTACTCTGCCAATATTAACAGCAAGAGTGAAATAAATCTGTAGGAGATTCACTCATTCTCATTGCATATTAAAAGACAGCAGACAGATTTATTAGAGAAAGACTCCACCGTCTCTTCCCTCTCTGTGTGAATGCTTCCGTCACAAACATAAATCATCAGAATGGTGCCACCACTGAGCCGTTGTTGCTATCAGCTCTCTGGATGTTTACGATCTTATTTCCGTCTGTGTGGGTGGCAGAGGGGAATGGTGCTAACACCCGCTCTGGTAATCACATTAGAGACCCCATCCCTATGTCTTCCTATTTTGTCCCAACTCCCTAATGGTCCCTTAATCACTCAATCCAGACCACACTTGCTGGCAGGTGTGGAAACAGAGAGCACAGAATGTCTTTGTTACTGATGTGGCTGTGGTTTCACACATAAACACACACACACACACTGACCGATTATGTTGAGAGTGAAGTTGCTGCTGCTGCAGACATGTCCGGCTGCATTCTTGGCACAGCAGTAGTACAGGCCGTTGTCATCAGGACTGGCGCTCTTGAAGGTGAGCGTTCTCTCCTTGTTATTGATCTGATGGGTCTTTTCCGTCAGCTTCACTCCATCCTTGAACCACTGGCAGGTTGGCCTTACAGAAAGAAGAAGATTTTTAGATCCTCAGTGACTACGCCTCTCAGAGAAGAGAAGAAGAGTCAAATTTCAGTTGTCCTCAGTGTGTCAAACAATAAAAGTTGTAGATTAATCACAATTGATCATCATTAACCTTCCTGAATTAAAAAAAAAATATTCTGGACATGGGCTAAAATATTCAAAATAAATACCCTAAAATACCAGAAAATAGACATGTTTTTTTACAGCGAATAAGGAGTTGTTGTCACGGCGATGTCCCTAACACCTGAGAGCACTGTGGAAGGCTTTCAATGACGGGAGGTGTTCACTGATTTGATTGTTTGTTGATTAAACTCACCTTGGGTGGCCATCGATGAGACACCGCAGTATCACTGTGGAGGAGCTCTCAATCTCTCCTTCTGATGTTGGTTCCTTCAAAGTCACATTGCCACTCTCCAACCCTGTAAAGAAAAGAAAACAGACAGAAAAGTCAGCAGGAGGAGGATAAGGGACGGACCATGACATGGAAAGACAAGAATAACAGCTGAGGAGAAGGACAGGAGAGAAGATTGGATTAAGTGGTTGTCTTTTGGTCCGTCCTTGGTGTGACGAAGGACAATGCCAATGGTTGTGACAGCGCTGTGACTCAAGAGCGGAGAGAAAGAGCAGGGAAGAAACCACACCAGAGGCTCGGCTTACATCAGCATTCCACTGTCCTACACTTACAGCAGAGTGAGCCGGGCCTTTACTGTGCTTTTTATGGACATATAATGGACAGCCCATTGACTTAGTCAGTTAAAGCGGCAACTCTGCTCTAAGAGCAGCCCGTAAACACAGGAAGAAGGGAAATGGCCTACAGATAATACGATCCACTTTGAGACACAGTAGCCTCCATCACAGTCTATAAATTTACCTGAAAAAAATGGTGAGGTGCAACCTTTAATCCAGGGTCAGTGGCGCCAGCATTGTTAGCACCGTCTTAAGTGCAAATACCACAACAAAGTGGTGAGAGACACCGCTCACACATTAGTAATAGGAAACCTGACCAACGGTGTCACACTGACATATGAATGAGAGGAGAAGTGAAGAAAAACAGATGCTGAAATAAAGCCTCCAACGTATGGTTGTATCATCAACTGTTTGACCCAGGGCATGAAGTGCACACAGCATGTCAGAAAAACAGCCAAGTAATATATTGGAGAAGGGAAACATCCAATCATTCTTTGCTGGGTTTTAAACATAAAAATGTCCAAAATAAGAAGACGTATACTTAATCCAAGTCCTTCTATTATAGGCCCACATTTAGCATAAGCCATAAAACTGCTGCATTCGATCTGAAGGGGACAGCATTCACCTCCAGAGGAGAATCACTCCCTGGTGCAGAGACAGAGCTGCAGACCAGGGATGTCTTCAAAGACAATTGTGCTGGAATTCCCCCGATGTGTTGACTAAACAAAGACTTGGTGTTTACACAGTATGAGAACATGGGCTAATTGTTACTTTGGTTGATGATGTACAGTACAATCGTCGACTGTGTGACATGCAGTAACAAAGCACACCGGGGGCGTTAACGGGGGCGTTTCACTGTGCAGAGCATGTTTGGGTTTTATCAGGCTTGACTTTATGGGGATGTTTTTTATGCAAATCTACAGTATATTGTATATGTACAGTGTGTGTGTTCAAATGCACGTGTCATTCCCTCAGACTCAAATGGCTGAGGGCTGAATAGTTTCTCTGCATCTCTGCTTTTCTTTGGCACCTTTATGAAATATGCATGGCATGAAAATCTACCTAAAACAGTAGAACACCTATGTAAGTTTGGGAGCACGGGGGAGTCCCTGCACAGTAATACCCTTGCTTATTAGCATCCCTCTCCAAATGCCTCAACAACTCCAAGTATGTGCTACGGAGAACAAGGAATGTGAATGTTCTGATGCAGGAGACATGTTGTTTGTTTGTCTAACTCTAAGACATCACAGCAAGTCAGTGAGAGAGAGTAACAACGAGAGAGGAGAAGGTGATGACGGCCATCCAGTGCACCGTGACCCTGGGGCCAAACTCTCAGACAGACATGCTATTAGTGCCCTTGAAGAATTAGGGGCCCCATAAACGCAGAAGGGGAAACAATGACTCACTGACTGAGGAAGAGAGGGAAGAGGAGGTAAGGGTGAGAAAAAGTTTGTCAGAACAACAACTATCATGTGCAGTACAACTGAGTCATGTAGACATTAAATTGGAGAGTTTGTTTGAACACGTCCACGGTCGGAGAAACAGGTGGGTGTTTCCAGGTTCAGGTGGTGTCAGTTTGGAGAAGTCTGGAGTGTGACGTTATAGTGGTTTATTTTTCAAGATGGAAAAGTTTTTAAAAAAATTACACTTTTTAACAAGGTATTTAAGTAACAAGATCATTTAAGTATTCACTCAGGAAAAAATGTCAAAAGCTTTATGTAATTTAGTTTTCTTCTACCTTCCTAATTCCATCTACACAAGTGGGCCACACAGTGCAGGAGTGGTTAGGGCTCTTGCCTCACTGCAATGGAAACATATAGTATATGTAACTACAGTAGTTTTCTTTCTGCAGCTTGGTAACAGTTTTTTCCCCAGTCTTTTATCCTAGCTCTTCACATGTTGGAAAGGCTGACAATTCATTGCAAGGCAGCACATGAAGACCAATAACCTTTCTACATTTTAGTTTTTTAAAAAACATCATTCATGACTATTACCATTTGACAAGGCACTTAATATTCCCTGATTATTATTTCACAGATAAGAAAAAAAACTAAAATGTTTCTTTATATAATTTATGTCTAAAAATGTATATCTAAAACACCAACTTGTTTCAAACAGTTCAAAGATAATTATGTTTAAGCTCCTTTCTGGTTTGTGGTTTACTTCATGTCAACACTTAATCTTAAACCTGAATGCCAAAAAATTCTTTTCACTTGATTTCACATCATTTGTGCCCTAGCGGATGAAAACCTACTCCAGCCAGTATTTATATTCCAATTTGTCTCGGATTCCTGATGGCTACACATTCTAACCATTCACTCTCTTTAAATATCGCCATTCACAGTTCAGGTTTCTTCAGCTGTCCACTCCACAAACAGAAGGCGCTCTTTTTCATATCCTATTAGTGGCAAATATTTCCTTCTAATCCCTCCCAGAATGCATGACTAAGTGTTGGTGTATAATTTGGGTGTATAATTATTATGTTGGAGAGGGAACAGGAAGCACCATCAACAAGGATGATAACAGATGAATTGCAAGGATATTGTCAAGGCAGATGCTTGAACCATTCGTGTGCCGCTGTGCCAAAAAGCAGCTTAGTGTCTGTCTGCCTGTCTGTCTGTTCGCTCGTTGAGCTGATCTGTCACAATGGAGATGGTTTGCAAAGACAAAAAAGTGCGGAGGATTCAGTTTTCCAAGACAGTGTTGTGGATAAGATTTGACTGACAGAAACATGTGCGGCTGGAAATAAACCAAACGTAGCAAATTAGTTTTATATCATTAAGTTTGTAAGTAAAAAAAGAAAAACCTGATAAAGCAAGCTGTGCCTTATGCGTTGTGTCAGATTCTATCAGCTGTCTGACAGGGGTCAAGAGTGCAGTCTCCAGACTGTGGCAATTGAGAGAAACGATGCTGCTGTAACAAGATAAAGAGAGAGGAGGAATAAAGACAGAAGGGAAGAGATTCTGACACTGGAACAAAGTCACTCTGCAGGAGAGGAGCTGACGGATGGAGCCAGGGTCGTTAGGCAGGAGGAGCTGAACATCTTCAAGTCACAGATGACAGGAGGAAAATACAGTGAGTTGTAGGGGGTATGACCAAGCAATGTGATCAGACAAGACAGTTGTGTGCAAGGAAGACGAGAATGTGAAGATAAAATAAGTGGGAGGAGGAGGACAAACAGTCCACATAGTATTCCTACTGCATCACACTCTTCTTTGATGCAAGGATTTTCTCATTTTGTGACTAAATATTGACGGTCGTACAAATTAGTGCCTTTAGTAGCGAATGTAAAACAGGACAGGCCTCACTGAAGCACATTTTGTCAGCCAACTCTTGTTACCAGCAGGGGCAAAGGCATAAAGGTGGGTTAAACCTGTGTCAGACAAACAGCAGGGGGGAAATGACTGTGAATACCTCTCAAATTGCAGGATTTGACCACCCACCATTAGAGGAAGACAAATTAACTTGCAGACAGCAGTAGGAGGGGGGAGGGTGAGCAGACCAGACCACTCATGTACAGTCCCTATACAGTACACATGCAATACCCCTCCCCATCACCACCCCCTCTAACAACCCAGATTTACTGCTATGCACGCAAACGAGCACACACATGAGCAACCCCACACAGAGGATTAATGCTGAAGGCGCTCGCCGCTTTGAAGCTGCCCGCGACTTTATTGTCTGTAAAATGGATGTTGGGGAAACAGGAGAACATCAGTCACAACACTGTCTGATCCACCTATAGTCATCCACAGATGATCAACAATAACTACAGAGGGGCGCCAGCGTCCAGTAAACAAAAAGGGAAGAGTAAAAGCTTGGTCAAGGGCTGGTTTTGTACCGCATATTACTCCAGCTTTGAAATACTGTGTGGGTTTTTTTTTTCTTTTTTCAGATAAGTTTCTCCAGTGTGGTTCAAACATAACAGTTCACTCAGAGTTGAGCCTCAGGAAACTATTTTATAGCTTTATGTAATGAGTCAGTTCCTGGTTATAGACACAAAAATGTATTCATTCATTCATGTTAGTTAATGAATCTATATTTAGCTGTGGTTGGTGATAGGGCGGCTAGATTGTGGAGAAATAATCATAACTGTTATCATTTAAAGTAGTAAATACTGATATCTGCATATTTATTGACTTGGAACACATTGGATTTATAGCAAATCATTCACAGCAAATGTGATATTTTCCTTTTTATCTTCCTGTTTAACTTACAGCTAATATCAACAATGTAGGGCATTTCCAGAATTTCTTCAAAACATGAATTACTCAGGAAGAAAACATTGTCATGAGTCAAAATATTTTCAATTATAACTGTTTTCTTTTTCCATTACATTATCAAAATGTGTGCCATCATCTATGTGTATTTTTTCATTCATGTCGGAAAGGCTGACAATTCCTTGCAGGGCAGCACATGACGACCAGTGACCTTTCTAAATGAAATTGACAAATGCAGTCCATCGATCTGATTTAAACAGGAACATGTATACTGCGCCAAGAGTGAATATCAGACTGAAACAAAAACCCACGACTTTCTTTGTGTGAGACATGGCCAGTAACCACAGGCCGACCAGTGTTGTTTCTTTAAAATAATTTGAGGACAGAATCCCTTAGAATTTGTTATATTTTTATCATAAGAGGCTTGAAATGTATGATAAAAAAATCTGCCTGTCACTGTGGTGATATCACAACAATACTGAACTAAGTATGAGCAGAACCAATGTGTTTTCCATGATTACATGTCATGAAGAGAAAGACGATTTGATGGTTAATACAGTTCTTTCCTTCCAAAAGAACGAGAGTCTCTCTTCCAGTGCGTGGGAATGTTAATAACCTGGCAGATAAAACACTTTCTTCTGGGCCAGCTTCTAGGAGTTGTGTTTCATGTCTGACTAGTTTTTATTTTAAACTGTGGGAGTATGTCATTTTGATTTTACAGCCACACTAGAGCCTGTCTAATTTACAGCACATGAAACCAGATCAGATTAGGCCTGGGAAAAACTGATGTTCTTCTTCTTCACTCACGTCTTCTCAGTCAGTGGTCATCATCACACAGCACAAAAATATCCACTAGTGGAGATGTATTGTCGACCTTTGCCTTCCTCCCCCTGTCAGTCCCTCTAGGTTTATATCTCAGTCTGCAACAAGGAGGTCTGGACACTCATCTGTTCTTGCAATCAGACTTTGAACCAATGACAGCGTTGCAAGGACAAAACCTGCGGCCTCCCGGCTCGATGTGGCTACAGAGGACAACACAATCCAGATGGAGCCATTTTTCACCCTTCCTTGTTGTTTGTTTCCCACTGTTGCAACTACAACTACAGTGTTTGCCCGGAACAAAGGCCTTTCAATAACAACTAGTACCTGAGGGGCTTCCACAATACAAGGACAAGGTTGTTTTTGATCCCAGAAATGGCTGTGCAGAATTCCCATGGCATCCTTTGAAACTTTAGATGATAACTGAGCTCTGGATTTGGGTCTAGACACAGAAAATGTACACAAGAGCATACATTGGTTTAAACAAATGGAAATAAGAGAAAGAAATGCCATGAAAATACTGAAACCTGAAGGTCAGACTTTATCTGTGACTAAATGATTATATAGCTCGGAGGTAAAGTGCTCTTTACAGTAATTTTCCGACAAAAGTCTTTTGAGAGAAAAAGGGAAAGGAGTTTGTTACAATACGTAGAAAAAAAAAACAACAAGCAGCAAGAAACACATGCTGGGTGCCACACATATCCAATTTCCTTTGGAGAGAAGAGACGAAGGCACAAAGAACAAGGACACAAGGTGGAAACATTCCTTCAGCTCATACTACCTGTCATCCTATCCCTTGACTTTTGTTTTGCTTTTTTGATCCAGAAACTGGATGCACAGCCAGCCATTAGGAAACCCTGTCATCTGGTGATGTTCACTCAGGAAATCAAAGTTTGTTTGTTTCAGGAGGAAGCAAAAAAGGAAAAGAAACACAAGGAAACACTCACACTTGATATTGAAGGAGGCGTTGGTGGACTGCAGGAACTCTCCCGTCCCAGCGTTCATTGCGACGCACTCGAAGTTCCCTGCGTCCAGTCTCCGGTCCACGGCGGTGAACTTGAGGTTGCTGCCTTCCTGGAATCGCCTCTCGGTGTTTTCAAGGCTCTGTCTGTTGTGAAGCCAGCTGTAAGTGATGTCAGTCGGATCGCTCACCTCGCAGCGGAGCATGGCGCTGCGGCCATGCAAGGCATCCTGGGACTTTGGTTCCTTGGTAAACTGGATGGCAGAGGCCTGGATTGACAGAACTGGAAAAAAAGAGAAGAAGGGAAAGTAAATGTAAGAGCAAAAGAAATAAGCTGCGGTTAGATTTTACTGCTTTTTCCGTTCATTAAGTGTACGCCATAACGACCACATAGGCTGAGAAGGAATGTGATGTTTACACTCACTGTCCCACTGTGAATTACTGTTGTCGTAAAAATGAACAGGGGAGAAAATCTTTTTTTCTCCTAAAAGTGAGATCCGACATACACACAAACCTCAGCCATGTACAACTTAAAGGGAAATATCTTCCAAACAAGACATGATCAAAACACCTTTAATATTTAATCCAGCCTTCTGTGTACTTCACATTTACAAACTTCCTGGGGAGGAGACACATTTTCTGCTCCAATTCCTCACATTTCGCTGAGGGAAATGGAGAGAGAGAAGCAGTGGAAACAGACAGACAGTGTCGCCCGGGGAGGACAGCGGGACATGAAGCAGAGTAATGATTCAGGAGGCTATTAGTCAAAGGTACACACGTCTTTTCACTTTGATCTTCAAGTTCTTTCCACATCACAAAAAGGTGATTCATGATGTTCCTATGGTCACCTGATATTGGATGATCTACAGCTAACACCGATATAAACAGGAGTGGAGGAAACATAAGTAAACTATATTTATTTTACACTATTTGAAAGTCTTTTGAATATGTTTTTTATGCTTTTTTGAGCCATAGTTTGATGGTATAGTGATGTTTTGGGGGGGCTCAGCAAAAGTCATATCCACAAGATGGTAAATTAGTTTGGCGTTTTACTGGCACAGTACAATCTTGGTGTTTATTAGGATTCTTTAAAAGACAGTTAACCAACCGAAAAGACAAACTGAAAGACAAGCCGTCCTCCATCTTCCTTCAGAACTGGAGCCAGAAAACTGTACGTCATTCAATAATGTTTAATCACGGAGCTGGTTGAAGACGCACACGTGTAATCCCTGCGTCTCTGACTCTCTGAAAACACACTGACCACTTTTGTCTCCTCAGCTCTGCCTCAGCTGCAGGTGGCTCCGACTGACAGACAGCTCAGCAGAGAAACAGATAAAGAGAGAGGCTGAGAGACAGGTCAAATAAGGAATCAAAGAGTCCGGGAGAGTGAGACAAGAAGGAGTTGTCCTTAGTTATTCCTAAAGTTATTTTAAGACAAGATGAAAAAAAAAACACCAGCTGGGAAAAAGCATGCCAAATGGATGTTGGAAATCCAAGACAGCTAGCCGCAGCGACAGGTCATGCTGAAGCGGCAGTTGATGACATCACCTAGAAATCATTTGATAAAGAATCTTTAAATTACTTCAGTCCATTTTTTCTTTCTTTAACAAATATTTTCAACGCCCACTGATCAACGTTTTCACCCAGATACAAATCCATAATTCATCTTCTTTCCATCTGAAGTGAACCAGAATTGAATTCCAGCCCTGATGATTTATTACACTATGCATTGTTACAACTCCTTTGCTGTGTAACCACATGGTTGAACAGTTCCCATATGAGCTCGTGAATTTGTTCCATCTGTGTCAGAGTGAGATGAAAGGCAGCGGCTGGGTTGGAAACAGCAGCTGAGGTATCTTCCAACATCCACCTCAATCAATCCATCAAGTAACTTTCATAGACAGCAGTCTGCCGTCATGCCAAACCTACAGCTGGGCCTTATTCTAGCACGCGGACTTCAATCACACTCAACCTTCTGTGAAAAGTAATTTTTACATGTTTGGAGGAAACGCAGAAAAGGAGTGTCAAGTAGCCGAGGGTCTGATGAGACACGTTTGCTGAATGTATGAGTTTGTGTATCGGTGCAGCTGGAGAGAATGACTTCCGGGAAAAGTCCCTGTAGAGACAGTGTGGGTAGATAAGGTGTGTTTTCACACCACAGAATGACAGATGAGAGAGAGAGGGAGAGAGACAGAGAGAGAGAGAGACAGAGAGACTTCCACGTCTTAGGAAACCATCACAAGTCGGTGTTCCAGCAGCGAAGGCACTGTGACCTACATCTCTTCTCCGTTCCTGCTACACTGTCTTTCTAATGACACATACAGAAACAATTTCAATTATTCTACATACATGCACACACATACTACACATTAACAGAGTGACAAATTCCACAGATGTTTCTGTCTGACCAAATCAATGAAGTCAAGCTTTGTCAATGAGTAAAACAAAGGCTGAAGGTAAAAACCTGTCAGAGTGACATTTCAAAGAGATAGTCAGGACAAATGCTATCTGAACGTCAACTTCAGGTTCTTCAAAGTAAAGGAGGTTGAAAGTGAGAGTCTGGTTAGGCTGGTTAGATAAACCATTAACAAACACAGCGTCTGGTGATGTTCACTCAGGAAATCAACGTTTGTTTTAGAAGGACGCGAGGAAAGGAAGCACTGGCCTTCTGACCAGTAAGGAAACAGAAGGATTCTTAAAAATACTTCGCAAAAAACACTGAATATTATATTTATCTTACCGTATAGTGTGACAATGGATTAATGCGTATTCTTTTGGTCTAAAATATATATTTTTGGTACTACTACCTTTTTATTCTTTTTTAAAATGTGTATTTTATTTGTATTGTTGATATGTTGTATTATCTATTAAGATTGTAATATTTATTGTTAATTTAATTCTTAAATTATTTTAACAATTTATTTCAATATTATATAATTTAGTATTTCTTTTTTTCAAGAAATTCAGGAATGGCATTACATTATTGATTTTAATTACTTGTGTTTTTCTTTTTTCTTTAAATATTAATATTAAATAAATTATTTAAGGGAAATCTTAACAGGAAGGTAAAAGGAAATGTAATATTTACTCTTTATTATGTGCAATAAATGGGATGTTTCCAAAGTCACTGAGTACCACTGCTAAATAATCACCATATTAATATTATTATTATTATTATTAAAATCATTGTTCTGTCAATATCAGATGATTACCTTTTTTCCATAATCATGCAGCCCTAGCAAAAATCCTTAATTTAATCTTAAATAAGGAAAAGATGGTTTGTTTATTTATTTAAACCCCGTTTCCCACCTGACCTTTCTTCCTCTCTATTTTCAAAGGTTAAAACAAAAACAATAGGTGTTCTGGCGCTACTTCAGATCAATAAGCACTTACTGAGAAAAGCTCAAGACACACACAGTAATGCACCGAAATGAACCAGGGTTTTCATGAATTATTAATGGTTCCACATTTTCAGAATAGTTTGACTTTCCCTGGGTTTGGATATTGGTATATTGAGAGACAGAGAGTGTGTAAAAGAGAGGGGGAAACTGCTGAGAGGGGTAAGATGTCTGCACAGTGGGATTCTCCTCCTCAACTCACTGCACAGACATCCCCATTAAGCCTGGCTCGGCTGTCAGGGCTGTCAGGTGGAAGTTGCCTTAAAGTCGATCCTGACAGACGGCTCCACCATAATGGGCTCGTCAGCTCCCGACACCTCCCTCTTCTTTCTCAACTTCATCTGCTGGCACTGTGCTGATTCATATTTCACAAAAACACTATACAATATCAACGTATCAGCATGGTGTGAACCAAGACTCAGTTGGGGTCAAACATATGGTACCGTATGTAGCTCTAGGATGTGTATAGTATGTGTTCACACATTACAAAACAGCCGGGATTAACTTTTTTTAGAAGTGCAATTTCTGAAAAAACAAAAATCCTCTTTTATAATTTTCTCAGGGCTTATTACACATACCATTAAGAGAACCTGAATATTTAAGGTGTCAGTGTGGTGCATTATGGGATTTCTTTATTTGCAGACTCTAAGTGTAAAGAAAATGCACAAAACCGTACACTTAGGCCATTTGTTACATACAGTCCATGGTTTAATTACAGCTACAGAGTATCATAAAAACCCACCCACACACGTGTCTATTTATCTCTGTGACGATCACTTTATCTATACAAACACAGGTATCCACGATACCACGATATAACACGTTGACAGACCTCAGCAGGGACGCCACCCAGTCTTAAATGTTGTGACTTATTTTCACACTAAAAACAGCTTTGGACAAATGCTCCTTGTACCTGTCTAAATAAGATCCTTAATTCCTTCAGATGAACTCTAGCATTTAAGATAGTGTCATGTTATCAGTGAAAACTGTGTAATCAAGACTGTGTGTTTCCCTCAGGTCATTACACACCACAATGTTATCTCCCAAACTCTCCCTGAGAGAAGGGCTGCAGGCTGACGACAAGCAGGGATGACACACAACACTGACGGAGCAAGAGGTTAAAGGGGGAGATGCCTACACATGCACAGACACCAGCAGCAGCATCTACACACACACACACACACACACACACACACACACACACACAAACACTACACAACACACACACCCCTCTG